>NW_015169844.1:112920-115276 GCF_001447785.1 Gekko japonicus | reverse complement strand
TCTTCTTCTTGCTGGACTTGCTGCCGTTGTTGGTCTGGCTGCCGCCGCCGCCGCCCCCTCCGCTGCCGCCGCCGCCGCCGCCGCCGGTGCCGTAGAGCGCCAAGTTGTTGGAGTTGTTGTGCTCGGGCTTGGAGACCACGATCTCCGGGCCGGCGGCGGCAGCCGAGGCAGCCAGCGAGACGCTGGGACTGGAGTGCGGCGGCTGGGGCTGGGGCTGGGGCTGGGGCTGGAGCGGCTGGGACTCGGAGTCGAGCTCGTGGAGGTTCCTGCGGGACGAGCTCAGGTTGCTGAGAGGGCGCATGACGCCGCCGTTGTACCTGCAGCTGCTCATGGCTATTTCCGTGAAGGGGTTGCTCTCCCGGCGCTGCTGCTGGCACGAGGGGTGGTGGTGGTGGTGGTGGTGGTGGTGGTGGTGACTGCCTCCGCCGTTGCTGCTGTGGGTGGTGCCCGCCTGCTGCTGCTGCTGCTGCTGCTGAGGCTGCTGGCTATGGCACTGGTGGTACTGCTGGGAGTGGTGGGACTGGGCGTAGTGGGGGGGCTGCCGGGACGAGCTGGCATGGCTGGACGGGGTCAGCTCGCTCACGTTGAGCTGGCTGCCCTGGCGGGAGGAGGCTGCTGAGCACGAGAGCGGCGAGGAGCGAGTCCGGAAAGCACCTGCCAGAGGCGACGAAGTGCGAAGCAGCAGCGGCAGGTTATCGCCCGCGGCAGCCGCAGCCTCGTAAAAGGCGCAGTGGTTGCACTGGAGGCATGGACTGGACTGCTGCTGCTGCTGAGCCGCCGACTTCTCTTGGCTGGCTGGCTGGGGCTGGTAATGCGGGTGTGGGCGCTGCTGCTGCTGCTGCTGCTGCTGCTGCTCTGAGCAGAAGCCCGGCTGGAACTGCAATGGTGTTTCCATGTCAGAGCTGTTAAAGCTGCAGGAGGACCAGGCGCTGGTGCACCCTGCGCAATGCGTTCTGGGCGGCAGAGGGGAGTCCTGTTGCCGCCACGACGGGCCCATCCCGGCTCCCGTAGAATCCAGGCGGCAAGTCCGATTGGTCGGGCGTACCAAAACAACGGGCATCACGTCACCTGCAGGGGGGGAAAGCTGCAGCGTGAGAAGAAGCGCACGCGGAGGGGAGGGGCAGCGCGAGAGAATCCCAGGAGCGGCGCGTGCCGCCGCTGGTACCAGTGACGCCTAGCCCCAGTGGGCGCACGCCGCATCTCCTCCTTCCACCACCACCCCCCGCCCGCTCCTCGCCCGGGGGGGATTCCACCTGCCACCGCCAGACACTCGCAGCCGGGGAGGGCGGAGGAGGAGGGGAGCTGCCTGTCACCACCACCACCCGCTGCTGCCGCCACAAGCGCTGCTCGGTCAGGTAAGGGTTATTTCGCTCCCCCCACCCTCAATCTGGAGACCTCCAGGGCGTTCAAAGCGGGGTTTCCCCCTCCAGTATTTACTCAGACAATCCCCTAAACCCTTCTGGATTTACTCACTAACAGATACCCCCCCCCGCCCCCGGGATGAGAGGTTGGTTATCTCATCGGGGTAGCGCCACAGTCCCTATGGGGGGGGGAGGTCTATTAATAGCTTTGCACTTTCATGTGCAGCACTGCACATGAAGGCACCCCCGTGCACTTCTGCAGAGTGTGAGTGTGACGTGCAAGGAAGCACTTGGCGAGGCTTCACAATGGCACGGATTAATGAATGTTCCTCGTTCAAATGACCCCGAGCGCCTCTGGCCTCAACGGACTCGAACCTTTCCTGACCGGGAATCGACTTGTGTGGCTGGCTTGCGCAAGCGCTGGCCATTTGGGAAAGCAGGCTGCGGTGTGATGTAATTGGGGGTTACCTCTCTTTTTTTAACCGTTAGAAAAGATGCAGGCATTGGAGGTTCGCAATCCTCAAAGCACCTAGTAATGTATCGTTTGCTAGTAGCGCTCAAGCATATCCCCCCCCATGCAATTTTTTTAAAAAAGCGTCCTCAAAGTACTTGCTCCGGAGCAGTTCCATTGGAAAGACATAGAAGTGCTCTGGAGGAAGAGACTTGAGGACTGCGGTCGGGCGAGAGCGTCGAAGAAAGCTTGGAGGAGGATTCCCGGCTCTGAACAAAGGGAAATCCCGGAATGCCAGTGCGCAAAGGCGGTGCTGGCGCTCCTCCGCCGGTTCGCGGGAGGGAGGGAAGGAAGGGGGCCGGCGGAGGCGTTGGCTTGGTGGGGAGGGGGAGGAGTGGGATTCTTTAACCCTTGGAGGGCAGCTCGCCTCGCCGACGCCGCCTCGCCAGGCAGAAGCACGGGGCGGGGGCGAGGGTGACCTTGGCGGGGACCTCCTTGCGGCGCGCCCAGCAGCTGCCTCGGAGGGGAGCGGCGGCGGCGGCTT
>NW_015169844.1:79335-112874 GCF_001447785.1 Gekko japonicus | reverse complement strand
TCCCGAGCCAGCGCCTGGCCGGCTGCTCACATCGGCGCTTTCTCGGGAACATGATTGCCGCGAGGCTGCGTCGCTCCGGCCTGCCCTCGGGAGGGGGGCCCGCGAGGTGCCTCTGGGAGCTGTCCAAGCCGGGCCAATCCCTGCCACTGCCCGGCGCCGCTCCGCGCCGGGCTTCCCCTTCGTCTCCTGCGGTGGGATCCTCTGCAAGGCAGACAGACACACACACACACACACACACACAAGCACAGCGGCGGCACACAGTCAGCCTTGCCTCGGAGAGCACAACGGAGGCAGGCGCAAAGTCCACTGACAGAGAAAGAGGGAGGGAGGGAGCTTCTGTGGGTGGACGATGTGGGGCGAGCCAACACAGCCATAACAACCACCACTGAGCGCTGATCTCTCTCTGCTTCCCCCCCCCCTCCGTTTTACACAGTGGCCCCGGAGGCAGTGATGTAAACGGTGAAGGGGAAGATCTTTTTGTTCAGGGATGTTTTCTGGGACTAGAGGTTTAGGAAAACGAGAAGCACATTAATTTATTGTAGGTTTTCGTTTCATATTTCTGTTTTAAAGCTGGTTTTACAGCTTTTTCATTTGACAGTTCTTGGTATATGAGGGGATCACAGAGGGAAATAAATAAATGAAGGCTGGGCTCAATTCATTCGGTAAATATTTGATCCATATATTTTTTTTGCTCATTATTGGTGCCCTTTAGCAAGGTAAAGAATGACTTCCACTGAAAAATGGCTGAATATCATTGGCTTGATCTGCTTCTGTTAGGTAACCATGTACAGCAGTATCATAGACACAGGCATTATGTATGTCATGCAGTGTTTTACATCATCCCCCCCCTTTACATCATCTTCACTTGATGAAACAAGACTGCAGGTTTATCAGTGGTACCAAAGGACTACACTCCAGTAAGGATGTGTAAAACTTTCATAAGTGAGGGAGTCAAACTCAGTTCATAAAATGCCCCTTCCCATTTGTGCAACCACCCTGGATTCATTCAGCCAAGCCGTAAATGTTCAGTTCTTTCGCTCTGTTGCAGCCTAGTACAAACAAGTTCTTAGCATGTGCCCAAGGTTAAGAATACAGTTGTTCTCAGAACTCTTGAATGTGCAATATGTCCTATCCATCAGCACTACTCAAATTGTGGCTGTGAAATGGAAAGTCTAGTTCAGAATCCACATGATTGGGGTCAGGACTTTTTATTCTTTGTCTCTTTAAATATCTTTGGTAAATTTACACCCCCAGGTGAATTGTTTCTGTTTCCAATTTCAATCATACACACCCCTATTTTGAAATGCAAGTTTAAAACTAAGAGTTCTACCATTCGTATCTGTGTATTTTGGGGCACTGAAACCTTAGTTTAAAATATCATTGGAAGATTTTTAGCTTTTAAAAAAAATCTGCTGGTGGAGACTACCAAATCATCAAAAGATTTGTATGACAGGGACATTCCTAATGGGTCATCAGATGCCAAACAGTGAAACAAGATCATTGTCATTAAGTAATTGAATTTCTGACTTGGATCCAGTTTCCTGACATTCTATTCTGCAGCGACCCTAAAGTTGATCACCTGCTACCATTTTGTCTTTTTTTTCCAGAGCTTTAAAATGAATAATTCATTTAAACAGATCCCAAAGAGACTATAGTGTGCTTGCTGAACAAATTCTTTTTTAACTTACAGAAAGAAAATCTCCCAAGCCCCAAAAGTGATTCTTATAGTACAGCTATGCCGTTCATAACACAGATAATTAAACTGGCAATCAATTATATGGAATTGTTCTGAACTGTAAAAGAACATATAGAGACAACTTTCTTAGAAAGATGTCTGCAAATCCAAATTAATCTTGCAAGAATTTACATGACGTGTGCCTTTTAATTGCGTATGTGGGTTCTATATTTTTCAGTGTGATCATAAGCAGAGTTATATTCTATCCATAGATTTTAATGGATTTAGAAGTGTGTAACTCTGCTTAAGACTGTTAACCAAGTTTTTAAAGAATCTTAAATAATGATTTATTGTTTCTGTATACTCAATATTTTGGCTTCACTGAAAATAAACCAGAATATTATGCTCACACAAATATTATAATGTTGAAGTTAGCATTGCTGGCATTCATAAATGACCCATTACAAGATTAATGTTATAGCCTGAAAAATCAGGACTCTTTTAGTTTAAATGGATTTCTATAGTCTAGGGTATTATGATATATAATACAGTCTGGATGGTTAATCATCTGGATTTTAAATACTTTTATATTTGAAATTGAAAGGTATTTTATTTTGTGGGTTTATTTTTATTTTACCTTTAATTTATATATGAAAGAGAAAGTTACTTTATTTTGTGAGTAATCTCTAACTCATGGTATAGCATAATAAATATTGAGAAATTATGAGTTTGGTGGTTCTACAGTTCTGCCACATCAACCTTCATGCACAATTAAAAATACATAAATATTTTAAATATCACATTATCTAAATCAATTATATACTAATCAAAAAGAAAATTAACTTCATTGTTTTGACTGGAGTGGTCTGTGGTACATAGTGGTTCAGCATGCCAGCTCAGAGGCTAATTCTTGTAAATCAGATCTGCATCATAAACAGTTCAACAGAACACTAAAAGGTCAATATGTATCAAATATGACAACAGGATCGGCGTTACATGATAACACTCATGAAATGATTAATAAATCCTAAATTTTTGTTAATTTCCACAATCTGCTTCTGTTTCACTTTCACTGAAATGAAACTTTAAAATTTTAACCAGTTTCAGTGAATATTTTGCATAACTGGATGTTCTTATTTATAGGGTTTTATTAGCACATGCAACATTCTTGTTCTGTTCTAACAGTTTTCTTGAATAGGCATGTTGTTATTGTGCATGTCAAACTCAGCTGGTTCTCTTTAGGAAGGCTTTCACTTAAATTTAATATTGAATACACTAGCAGCTACAAATCCATGTGTGAGCTATGAAGAAGAGGAGGAGGAGGAGATTAGCAATACAACCCCATGACCCATGACAAGCCACTTTTAAAACAGAAGAGATGTTCTAAAGCCTTTTGCAAAATGAATGAGTGATTTAACAGTCAATGGGAAATAATAAAAAATCCTACTGGGCAATCCAAGGCCTTCAGAATCCAGTAAATAGAATTTTGTATCTCAGGCACTACTTTGTTTATTTATTTAATTCATATCCTGCCCTATCCCACGTGGGCTTTACTTCCAAACTACAAGGATAGGATAGAGTGGGGTAGTCAGGTATCGCAAATATAACACTTAAAGGAGTAGAATTTACCCCTCTTTCTAGCAATAGTCAATGAAAGCTAGATTCACAAACAACCCATTGCTTGTCAATGTCGGCATCTTCCTTTATGTTCTATGGTTTTAAAAAAATCCTAGTGATAGTATTTATTTATAGTACATTTAAAAGATACATGCAGTCTCGTCTAGCATGGCAAGCAGGAGTGCCATTTATTCATTATTTCATTTATTTCCCATTTTCTCCCCAGAGCAGCTTACATCTTTCTCTTCTCCTCCATTTCATTTATGACAACAACCTTTAAAAAGTTGGGGAAATATTACCTGAAGCTGTGTAATGTCTAGTTTGCCCCCAGAACTCTTAATGTGATATCCAACAGTTGTGGTCTTTACCTGCTAAGGTACTTGACTGGACTATAAGAATGTCTGGCTTTCAAACAGCCTCTGATAACCAGCAGTAGATGTTACAAAGATCATGAAAAATCCTCCCAAAGAGCAAAAAAAACAACACACAGGATTAAGACTTGCACGTCTACCTATCTTCCACAAATACTGTTAATATGCCTGATAGCAAATACAAGACAACTATACCTTGTAATCACAGCATGCTGTATATCTAATACAGTAAATATCCAGTGGCAAACCTGTGTATGAAACAAGAACCCTTTGTGATCTTGAATGACACAGGCAAGATCACTTTCTGAACTGTGGGTGGGCATATCATCCAATGTGATCAGCTCCTTCTAACCTTTCAGTCCTTATCATAAAAGGAAACCTGTACAACACCTTCTAAAGGTTTGCTTTGGCATGAAAATCTATAGCTGTATTGCAGACAGAAAGCAATGGGCAAAACAGAGACTTTAACAATATGGGTCATTACTAAAGTTGCTACTAGTTAATCATAGATCTAATTTTGAATATCCCCCTGAATGCACATTGTTAAATCCATATATTAAGGACATGTCATGTACAGAGGAGGGAGCTCATGTCCAGGTTTGCAGAAAAATCTAAAACTATGTCTTCTTTTGCCAATTTCCCTCCAGTGTTGAAATAAAGCTGCAATGGCCATTTTAGACTATTGGCTAAGCAATCCAAAATGGCTGCTGAGATCTCATGAGGAAACCCTGTGAGATCTCAGTATTTTAAAACTTTTTCTTATTCCCTTCCTTGGAAAATACTGAGATCTCACAGGGTTTCCTCATGAGATCTCAGCAGTGATTTTGGATTGCTTAGCCAACTTTGGTAGTCTAAAATGGCCATTGCAGCTTTATTTCAACACTGGAGGAAAATTGGCAAAAGAAGACATAGGCAGGCAGACAAAGCAAGCAGAAAGACAGGGTGAGTGGAAGGAAGGGAAGAAGGAGCAAAAGGAGGGGTAATGGAGGCTAGAGGCAGTCAAGAAAACAGGATAACAGCTACAAGGGAAAGTGGCAGATGGGAGGATGAGTCAGGTGGATGGGCATGAGGGGAGGAACCAGGAAAATAAGCAAAGACATGAGAGCTGTGATGGGGAGGGAAGGCGGGGCAGTGGAAATAGATTGAAAATGATGATCAGCTGGAGGGATAAGGTTACCTCTGAAAAGGTCCTTACAGATACCCCACTTGTGTACTTTCTGTTTGATAGGCACAGACTGAAATCCTGAGAACACATCTGTGGGAATAAGTCTCGTTGAATAAAATGGGACTTACTTCTGGGTAGACCTACTTAGGATTGCGCTCATACTTACGTAAAGTACTTCTTTTGTTTCCCCTGGCAGAGTGTGGCAAGTGCTTTCCCATGCAATCTGGGAATATGCTTAGATCCCCTATGATGTCACTGAGTGGTCTAAAATGCACACTCAGTTAACAAAGGCAGCCAGCATGGTCGATGCACATTTTGCCACCTCTAGAGGCTGCTTAGTATGTCAGTATGGCTGGATGAGACCTGGATTGCTAAAAACATTTGGCTTGGAAACGGAGATGAGCACCGCCCCCTAGAGTTGGATTCAACTGGCTTTCGAGCAAGGGAAACCTTTACCTTTACCTATTTATATAAAATGTATATCCAGTTTTTTTCTTTTATGCTTTTAGAACAAAGAACGTGGTCTGGGGGAAATTCTGAAAGAGTCCTTTTCCCCAGTATGATCAGGAAACATTGCTGGAAAAATCAGTTACATGAAATACTTTGTCTTCAATCACAGAATAACAGTCTAAAGAATACTGTTTCAAACAATATTGGTACAGTTTCCCTTCAGTTTTTTGTAATGCTTTCTTATATTAAAGAACACTCATTTGAAGGCATGCTATTTAACATAATAATATGGTCTTATCTGTAAGTACATTGTCTGAAGTGCCTTGAAGAGGCCTTAGTATGTTGTGCTGTTTTAGAAGTTGTTATGTATCACCCTAAACCCTAATCTTTTGATAAATTTTAGCATCAGATCTTAGGACTGAATCTTTGGCATGGCTGTGGTCTGTTCAAAGCTTTGTGTTTTAGATATGACAGTTACCATTTCTGCATTATGCTTTGGATCTGGTTGCATAAGAATGCATGCCAAATGGAGTATTCAAGTTGTAATGTTCTAAGCATGCATATTCATTTACCAAAAGACAACTTCAGTATAAGGTAGTGTTGTCATTAAATAGTGAATTGAATAGTCAATCTCATCCCATCTCTTGGTTGTCAGTGCCACATAAAATTATTTAGAAGAACAAAGCCTGCAGTGTTCTGGATAAGTGTCAGGCCTGTCAACTTCAAGAGATGCAGCTGTTAAATGATTGCCAGTTTAGAAGTATTTTCCAGCATTTGCTTGTGCTCATTACTAATTCAATGGAGTCACTTTAGCTTTGGCAAGTTCTCTCTTGCATGGTTCAAGAGGAAAATCGCTTTTGAATAATTTGTGGCGTCATACAAACTTCTAATTTTTTAAAAGAAGGTTAGATTTTGATGCTTGGAATATTGTTGGCTTAATGGAGCATTTTTTTTTAAAAAAAAGCCGATGCATAAAAGATTCAACTAAATTTGTTCATAAAATGAATGTTTAGATGATGCTCCTCTTGTTTACCCCCAAATGGCTTTTAAAGCTGCTAAGGAAAAAAATGTCAGATGTCTTCACAGAAAGAAAGAATTCATATGAAGAAAAGGACACTCAGCTGTGTTGTTCTCCTACCCCACAGTTTTGTTAAAGCTAGTGATATAATTCTGCTCTTCATTAATTTTAACAACATTAAGAATGATGTATATTTATTGAGGCCATCATGTTAATGTGCCTATTCAAAAAGCACACCACATAATGTAGTTCATATACATAATTCATTATTTAATCAAAGCTACCATAAATACCAGTAGAAACAGGGAACAACCAAATGAGTAGACAAGTGTGGTCATTTTGGTTCTATGGATGCATCTAAAGCTCAAGTTGTTCTTAATAATACTACTGCATAATTTTTATGCATATGTTGGACATGGAAATAAATATTTACATCCCCACTAGTTTTAACACCTGCACAGGGATTTTATACTAATCTAGATGAAAGTATGGACAGTTGCTGTGGTGTTCAGTTCAGTCTTGAGGTAAAGATGGTGAATGTTATTAGTAAAGTTATATGTTTTCAGAAATTTTGAGAAAAATGTGCTAATTTTTTAATGTATTTGTGGATAAGTTTAGGATCTAAGCCTAAAATAATGCAGAAGCTTTATGAGAGGGCATTATTATTAAAATGTTTTCCCACATTCACTTTAGCAGGGTATGACCATTGTTGGTGATTCATACTCATAATCCCTGTGCACAGTTGTCTAAATCCAGTAATATCTTTGCAGAGGTTGTTTTTTAATTGGCGTAGTAGCTAGAACAAAAATTTCTTCAAAAATTTGAAACCCCATATTTTTATGCCATTAGTTAACATGTTGTTGATTAGGAAATGAAAATCACAACTTTATATTGAATGTACCTTCTTTTATATGCATCTCATAATTGGAAATCTAGAGATAAATGTGTAGGCTAACAGTTATTTAATATTAAAATGTTGCTTTATTAAGACAAGTTACATTAAATGCCGTGGATACAGCCTCCAATACAGTCAAAGTGTAACCCACATCAACTATTAATAGTACGAAAATGGGTCTTACAATTACTTGTGTTGTGTGCTACTGCTGTCAGTTGTTTTGGGGTTTTTTTGCTTTTGGACTTCTGTTTCTGCATGTTTACAAATAATGCAATAACATTTAAACCAAATTGGACCATGCAGGGCCGGCTCTCCCATTAGGTCAATAAGGCAACCTCCTGGGCGCGAGCCAGATCAGAATGGAGAGGGAGTCAGGGCTGGCGCTGCTCCTCGGGTGCCCTTCCTGCTGCTGCTCCTGCTGGCAGTGGCCTCGGTGGTGGACGCCCCCCTGTCACCCACATCTCACGCCCCTTTGCCAACGCTGGCAAGCCGGCGAGGCAGAAGCGGAGGAAGAGGAGGAAGCAGCAGAGGACGGCAAGGGGGCACCCCCAGGCGGGCACTGGTCCCCACTTCTGGGCTTGGCCGGGTTGGGCTGGGCTGGGCTGGGCTGCCGCTTTCTCCTAGCTGCCTACTTCTGGCTGGGCTTGTATTTGCTGTGCGCTGGGCTCCGCCTATGCACAGCTGCCCTGCTGCTAGGGTGGGAATGGAAAGAGCCGCTTCCCCCCCTTTTCCCTTGCTGCCTCCTTTAAGCCTGGGTAGGCACGCAGTCCCACTGCTGCTGTCTCTCGCTCAAAAAGTTGGCGGCTGGGTCTCAGCTCCTTCCCTTGTTAACTTCCCCCAGTGGTGGCTCTCTGCTCTTCTCCTTCCCATCATGAAGCCCTGGCTCTTGCTCAGCTTGTTGCTGCTGCACCAAACGCTGCAACGGGGAACGTCTCTCCTCTCGCATTTTCCCCCTTCCCCACCTGCACCAGCCTCATACTCTTCTCTGCTTAGAGTGCTCCAACCTAAACTCCTCTAATCTGAAATTACCCCCCCCATTTTACTCATTGCCTGCAGAGGGGTCGCAGGTGCCTTAGGAAAGGGAGTGGGGTTACTTATTCCCGAGTATTCCTCTAAGATGAAAATGGGCACATTTGTTTTCTGTTACCTGGCAAAAGCGCCTCTTTTTGAAGCAAGCACTGACACATGCCCCATTAAAGAATTTTGAGAATCTGGGCACATCTCTCCCCCCCCCGCTTTCATTTAGTCACTTCAACTCTGCAGCTCAGCTGTCTCACATAGAGGGCTCTTAAAAAAAATAGGAGACAAGTTTTCAAAAAGGTAGCATCCTTTAGAGATGCTAATGCTTGTTGCAAAGAAGGATGGTATACGTTGTGTCTGGTATCAAACACCTACTGGGAAAAATTTGGTTCTTTGAGGGTCACTTTATACAGTGAAATGTATGTGTAGGCAATTATGAGAAGTGTGTGAGTATTTATATATCATACTGCAGTGAAATGCTTTTTCGTGTAGGAAAAGTCTAATATACTAAGTGGAACTTAGAAAACAAAACTGGAAGATGTGATGCTGCTTTTTGTCGCGTACACCATCCTTCTTGGCAACTAGCACTAACTTTTCTTCACCTGTGTATTCATTTGTAGCATCACTTTCTCTATTGGTTTATATACATTTCACTTATTAAATGCAGTAGGAAGCCCAGCTGTGGTTTAAGGCTACAATCCAAGCTATAAAGAGCAGCCCTCAATTGAACTCAATGGGTCTTACTTTTTGGGAAACATATTGGAATCATACTAGAACCTTTCTGTGGTTTACTGTTAAGTCACTATAGATTAATAGTTCAATGTTTGTTTTACAAAACCACCTTCTTTATAACTGAAGTTCATCCAAACAATTGTCTTCTCTAAATATTGCCAGGAAATTAAAGGATGCTTGCCCTTTTCATCATTTTTCCAGAGCATGTCAATAGTATGTCAAGCACACCACTGAGGATAAACTCATAGAATTAGGAGATACCACAATAACTGTCCAGTGCAGTAACCTGTAATCATAGAATTTCTCAGAGTTTATACACAGAAGCATGTTTGTAGCATCCAGTTTGAATAAAGGACCAGCTTGGGGGAGCTCTTAGATGCCACCAGTCATCTGACGCTTGAAATGCATTTGCTTTGTTTTTGTATACCTTTCTACATTTGTCCATGCTTTGGTCACATAAACTCCCCTCACACCCCATCTGGTAGTAAAAATAGTACAAAATCACTAGCATCATGCAAGCCAGGTATATATGTTCCCAAAATAACAACTCAAGGACCATTACAATGTTATTAGGAAGCAAGAGTTGCCTTTCATACATTCTGTTTAATAGCCCTTTAAGTTGTAACATTTTGTTTCAAAGCTTGACCTAAAGGAATTGGTGAAAAAATTTGCTAAAGAAAAGGCACACAAAATGAGATTCTGCTGTGCCTAAAACAGAAACATTAAAGAGACTTAAATTTCAGCATCACAATTAACAAGAATTTTCAAAATGCTTTGTGATTTTTGTTTTTCTGTTTGAGAGAGAAAATCAGAGATTGTATTACCTGTTCTCACAACTAAAAAAGAAAGAAATTAGCAATTTCAAATTTTGTGTTTTTCATTCTTCCTAAAATGCATTTAGGTTTGAAAATTGGAGGGCGTGGTGGTGGGGGAGGCGCCAGAAGGTATCCTCGCCAGTGTGCAAAGAAAACCTGGGACTGGCCCTGGGACCATGTCTGTTCAACATAACATTGAATCTTCCACATACAATCTGACAGAGAGATCGTAAAGATGAAGATATGCTTTTCTACAGAGTGATTTGGGATCTAACAAAAGAAAAAAATGTGGTTGTGGCAATCCTAGAAAAATCCCAAAGACATTCTTATCTATGGCTGTAATATTCTATGTGAGATTAAAGACAGCTACTCTTACATACCCACAATATGTAGAAGATTAAGAATTCAAACCACTTAAGCTGCAGAAATGAGATGGTTGATCTCCATCAATACATCCTCAAACTCTCATTGCTACCTGCCTGTACAGGTGGTTAAGATGTAGCGCATCCGTACTACAGTGTCTTTAGTAGCCAGTACTGCAGTGGTTAAGACACTTAGCTGCAGACCAGAAGGTCAGTAGCTTGGCAGTTCGAGACCCGAGTGCTGCGTGATGGAGTGAGCTCCTGTCTCTGGCTCCAGCTCCTGCCAACCTAGCAGTTCGAAATCAAGAAATTGCAAGTAGATAAATAGGTACCACTTCGGTGGGAAGGTAACAGTGTTCCATGCGCCTCGGCATTTAGTCATGGAAATGTCTTCGGACAGTGCTGACTTTTCAGCTTGGAAACAAAGATAAGCACTGCCTCCTAGAGTCAGATTCGACAGGCTTTCGAGCAAGGGAAACATTTATCTTTACCTTACTTCAACATGCAGAATTGAGCAAAACTGTAATATAGTACAGAATTTGACAGAGAGAGAGCAGTGCAAGGGCTTGGACAAAGAATACCTGCAGTCACCTGAAAGACATTTCAGCTACAAAAGAGCCAGCAAGCTCCGTGCAAGGAATGTATTTCTTGATATTGCAACTGAGAGGCAGCAGATACATTGGCCCATTTGCCAGTCAACTATCTAGTACCTTTGAAGTGCATTTTTATTCCACTGCTTCTTTCAAGGAGCTCAGAGCTGTGTACATGGTCCTTTTCTTCCTCCTTCTCACAATAACTCTGGGATGTAGGTTATATTAAACGAGATTGGCTGGCTGAGTGAGGTCTCTGAACTCAGATCTCCCAGATCCTAGTCCCTCACTAACTACCCTATCACACTGGCTCTGAGATGCCACTGTCTCCGTGTCCGCATGTGGCATTCTGTACCACAGCCCATGAGAATATCTGAAGAACTGAGTCAGGCACTTCAGTCTAACTAGAGTGTGGATAAGGCTAAAAGGCACTTGACAAAACATATTTATGGGATATTGTGGCCTTAAATATACTATGTAGAAAACTGAATAGAACATAATGAAGATTATTAGTATAATATACAAAGGAAGACATATCTTTAGCAAAAATACATATTTGTATTTTATAGAACGTTATGATTAAACTTTTCAACAGCTTTTTTGCATATTGCAACTAATATTCTTGAATGCATCCAAATCCTGCACTATGCAAAAGTGTCCTCTGTTTCCCTTAAATAAAGAGATGACACTTTCAGAGATGAGAAATATAATTCCCAGGTCCTGTTAAGTATCTGCAATTATATTAATACACTCTAGGCCTAATTACACATTATTCCATTGGTCTGCATGATCAGATGTGCACCTGGAACTTTGTGCTAGGGAACTGATTTCTAGGAGTGCAGAGGACTAATTTCGTTAAGGACTGTGGCACATAAGGAGAAAGGGGTTCAGCTTTCCCCTTGAAACAGCCCTGAGGGCGCTGTTTGCCCTGTTAGAGAAACCTTTCAGTGCAGAACCCCAAGTAGTACCATCCAGGGCTATTTCAGGTCAGGAAAATGGCCCAGGAAAATGGCCCAGTCTACTCATGTGCCTCAGTCCCAATCCAAATCGTTCCAATGCATACTGGGAATTGAGCTTCCAGCACAAACTGGTAACACTAGGCTGATCTTGCAGACTCAAGGAAAAACATAACATATAGTTAGGCCCCTAGTTTCGGTGATTCAAGTGGAAAAGGGTGTCTGCTTCCTGCAGAATCAAGTTCCTCTCAAGGGGATAAAGCCTATCAGTTTTTATAGAACACCTGGACTGAGCCAGTAGAGAAGTTCTCACCAGTCGTGCAGAGGATGAACAACTTCAGCTCCTATGCCACCCAAAAATTCTCAGGTAGCTATTATACACTTTCCAAGACAAAAAGTAATTATATAAATTTTAGAACAGAAGACTATTAAATCTAATTTTTAGCTAGAAAAATATTTCAGATGTAGCATCAATTTCTAGGTGCTATGGTAACTTGGCATCTGGATCTATATAGGCTAGAAATACCCGTGTTAGAAATAAAGTATGAAACCAACCCAAAAATAAAATCAAAACTCCCTTCAGACAAATCTTAAAAAGTCCAGATTGTAAATGTGTAATCTTTCTCTGTAATCCTGGAGATATCAAATAACAGAAATTTGGGGTGTCTGTTTCCTGGATACTTTCCCCATTTCAATTTCACCTGAAACACAGTCCAGACATTTTGACCACTAAACACAGACTTGAATCTGTTCTCCACCATCACCATAAATAAGTTTGCAAAACAAAGCCATCTGTAGATCAAAAACCAAAAACCTAATGCTACAGCTTCTTGCCTCTCCCATTTATAGGACCTTTTCTATTTTAAGGAGGTGGTCTAATCCCTACACAAGCTAAGTAAGGTAAAGCCATTGAGTTGCAACCAACTAATGGTGACCTCATGAAATTCTACCTCATGGGATTTTCAAGGCAAGAGAGGAGCAGAGGTGGTTTGCCACTGCATGCCTCTGCATAGCAGTGTCTTGGTGGTGTCTACTGCAGGGTACAGACACATCACTTTGTCTAGTATTCCTTGAGATATTTACTAGGATGTTCAGTATAATGGAACTTGCATTTGCTTCAGCAATAAAAACAAATGGTTTGAGAGTAGCCTGTTTACAGTGCTGGAGAATGGGTTCTTGGGAAGCTATTTATGGCAGAGCAATATAACATCCAGGATTAATAGTTTAGGCTTCTAGTTCTGGCTGCAGACCTGTCCCTCTCATTTTCTGAGTAAAGTTACCAACCTCAAAGTGGCACCTGGAGTTATCCAAGAATTACAACTGATCTCCAGACTCCAGCTCACCAGAGGAAATGGCAGCTTCAGAGAGTAGATTCAATTGTGTCATATTCCCCCTGAATTTCCTCCCTCCTCTTCCCAAACTCTGCCATCCAAGGACACTATCCCCCAGTCTCCAGGAATTTCCCAAACCAGAGCTGGCAACCATATGTCTGAGGAGTGTTGTTTTTGCATGCAGCTTTTATGCAATATCTACCACAAATTGTTCTTATTTGTAATTGTCCTTTGAAATATTCATGGAGAATTTTTCATGCTCACTTATCTCTACTGTTCTTCACAATTGCTTCTCATATTGGTAAGATGGGGAATGAATAAGTGGCAGGATTTTTTAAAAGAGGGGAGGGAAATAAAATAATTTTTCCCTAGAAACATTGGAAAATAATGTATTTGCCATATTACCTGAACACCAAGAAGAAGAAAAAATGTAGGAAATAAGCAGACACTGAACTTCAGTAACATTTCCTCATTCTTTACTTTATCCAGATGCATGTTTGTGTTCAGTAGTCTCCCAATTTTATTGTATACTTTATCACACAGCTTAGAGAGAGACAAGAGAGGTATTTTGATTTTTGAAATGGCTTTGTGCTGTATTTGGGAGGAAAATGCAAAAATAAAAGTTCTTTTATCTAAGTAAGCCATTGTGTATAAAGCACGGTACTGCAGATGATTTACTGAAACTTGCTTTTGGCTTTTGTATTGCAAAAGAGTCTGGCAACTATTACACTAGAAGAATGTAGCTCATCTCATTCACTTTCACATTGAGGCACCAGTTGCCATGTCAGAATGTATTTCTCTTCAACTCTGCATAATTCATCTTTTTAAAACACTCTGGAACTGGCTTTTATTGCATTTGAGTCTGTCTTAGGTGAATACAGTGTCCTTGTTAAAGAAACATTAACCTTGTTTAGTCATAGCTTAGTGAAAAATATGTGCTATCCAATCCGAAGATGTCAGGTTTTAGTTCTAGTAGTTCAGACTATTTCCAACTGAAGAATCTCAGGTAGAAGGACTGAGATCCACTGCCAGTTGGACTAGACAACACTGGAATAGATTGACCGGTGGTCTGCCTAGTACAAGGAAGCTTCCTTTTTCATATTACATCTCTGATTTGTCTTGAAGCAGAATATGCCCTCCATTTCCCTGTATCCCTTTCAAAATTTTGGATGACCTCAGCTGTCCTGTTTGTTTTATGTTTATAGAATGCATGATAAAGCCTTTTCTTGTTTCTAAGAGTATGTTGACACTACTATAATATTATATAACAACCTCTAAGAATTTGTCCCTGTGGCAGACCTTGGGGAGGAGTGTTTCACAACAGCCAGTTCCTGCAGCCCTGGTGGGCTCTTCTTCCTGTACCAACCAATGATCCAAAGCCTTTAAAAAGACCAATAGCTGATGCCATCTCAGTAATTTAAAGTGGAGACAGACAGAGGACACCTAAGACTTCCAGTTATCTGGCTGTGTGAGACTGACAAAGATAGTTGTCCAATTCTTTCAGAAGAGAGTTAAAAAAAAAAAGAATCTCAGGATTCTCAAACAATCTGTAAGCATAACCAGAGTGTGGCACCGATTGCCAGAGGATGAAGGCACAATTTGGTATTGTTATTTATTATAAAAGACAAAACAGAAATATATACAACATTTAAAATTTAGAAAGCCAAACATTTATGGAAATATTTTAAAAGGATGAAAATAGAATAATGCAAACATTCCTGTGTTGCCTGTAGTGAGATTTTCTCCATGCAGGGTTCAGAGCTAACTTTCAAACAGTTCCTTGCTCTTAGGTCATAGTCTAAGCCCTATTTTCTCTGACTTGAAAAGGTTTCAGCTAAGTTGGTGGCTTCTTTAGAGAGATTCAAGTGTTCCTAACAACCACCTTACTAGCCAGTCCTTCTCTCCTTTTCTAATGAGAAAGCCAAATTTATATGTTTTAGAAGGATTGAAATCCCATGTTTTGAGAGACTGTAGGTCATTTTTAGCCAGTGGAAATATGAGACAGTCACAGGGAACAAGGGTAACAGTATCTGTGAAAGAAAAGAACATCAGGTTGATAACTAGAGGCCCCAGTCACACAGTCCAGATAACGTGGGGGGGGGAGGCGTGGCTATTTGTGCCAGCACAGTTAGACCCACCAGAACGTGATCAGACACGTCAGCGGCAAACCATGGTTCCATCCCTCGGCGCCTACGCTTCAACAAAGACGGACAGAGGGAAAAGTCGTGCCGGCACGATCACACCGACGGAGTCTGTCGGCAGCCCATGGCAAAACATTTGCCAGTACTTGTGTGCAGGTAGTTTTTAACCACGCGTTTTCGGCGGCATGCCATGGGTTGGCCATGGGTGTGCTATGCCCGCCAGATGTTGCGGTGTGATCGCATCCGGAAAATCCACCCAACATTTGCCCAACATTTGTGGCTCTCCTGCGGCAAATTTGGTGTGTGAATGGGGCCAGAGGTGATTTTCTCACCTACAGGAAAGGGAAGACCCTTACAGCTGAGCTTCACGCACATTCAGTTAGCCATTAGACTATGGAAGGATCCCCAGGACACTGCTAAAGGTGTAAGTCACATTCACTCATCAGTAAACCAATTTCAAAATGAGGGGGGAACCTAACTTCAAAATGGGGCTTTGAACAACTTGACTAAATTTATAATGGCAATTAAGAAAAGCAATATAAAACAAAACAAACTTTTCAATAGCCGAAGTTCACAGTTTCATGACAGTCTACCTCCTCTATCTGCATTGCTTTGTCAGCTCAGGTGGAGAGGTACTGCCTGAAAGCTGAAAAGCAGAGAGAAGGTAATAGACTGTGTTTAATAAAGATATGCATGTGGAATGAAGCTAACTGAAATCCAGTCCAAGCACACCCTGTTGTTTTTCTTTGGCAGGGTTAATCCAAATGAAATTTCTCCTTGACTATGGAGAGTTTTTTGTAGCAGTGCCACAGTATCTGCAATGGGACTTCCAGTGTACTGAAATTACGGAAAATACGTGGCAGACAGGTGCATTGTCCAATTTGAACATTTAGGCCAAGTGAGTCCCTCCCCACCTCCAGTCTTGCCTTCCCGAGCCCTGTTCCCAAATGTCCAGGAATTTCCCTACCTGGAGTTGGCATGCTGTTGGAAGGGGGCAATCAAAGAGCCAAGGTCCATACAAAAAGCAAGGGATTCAAGGACTGTATCATATTTGTGTAAGTGAGAAAATTTTGAATGAGCATCTAAGATCTCTCCTCTGGTCATCTAAAAGCCATTGGGGGGAAACCTGTTTATACAGCTCTGTGTATAGCAGAGGAGTCCAAAATTCAATTCATCACTCTACAGGGCTCTAAATGCTGTGAAGGGAAAGGCAGGGGTTCAGGCTTCCCTCCGGTGCCTTTATACCAGCCAAAATGGCTGCAAGGGGCCCTGCTTGCCTTTCATTGGGCTCCATATGTCCTGGGATCATGTAATCAAGGACACATGGAACTCAAGTAAGGGACAAACAGGGTTCCCCAAAGTTGTTCTGACTGATGGAAATGGCACCAGAGAAAAGCTTGAAGCCCCTCCTTTCCTCTCATTGTGTTTGGAGCTGTGGTTTTTAAAATTCAGTCCCTGTAGGGCTCTTTTTGAAGAAAAAGCCCAGCAGGAACTCATTATCATAATAGGCCACACCCAACAGCAGGAACTCATTAGCATATTAGTCCACACCCCTGACAGCACAGCTCATTACCACATTAGGCCGCACCCCCATGTTACCAGAAGTGTGGTTATCCAGCCACACCCACCTTTTGCTTGTTATTCTGTTTACCTTGTTTGTTGTCAAAACCCAGGGCTTTTTTGTAGCAGGAACTCCTTTGCATGTTAGGTCACACACCCCTAATGTAGCCAATCCTAATGAGTTTCTGCTGTTGGGTGTGGCCTATTATGCTAATGAGTTCCTGCTGGGCGTGGCCAACTTGGAAGCCAGCCGGAACTCCATTCCTGTGTGTTCCTGCCCAAAAATCGCCCTGGTATGTGTGACTGAGAGTTGGGTTAGGGAATCCACTGACTTAACTTGTGCTGTTTTGACCTACGTATGTGTCAGAGTTAAAAACAAAAATCAAAGCTTTGTTTCTTTTCTTTTTAAATAAAGTGTTCTGAGACCTACCGAGATTTTTAACCCATATTCTTTAATGTCTGAGGCAGGCTAGAGATGTTTTTGAAGTGGTCAGGAGTCAGGACAGTAAAATGTTTCATACTAACAACCTTTTGAACCTCTTTACTAGGCTGACCTAACTCTGCCGATACATTGTTGTGCCTCAATTGAGCTGGCTCATAACCTTTTTTTGTGGACTTTTAACTTTTTGCACACCTGCAATGAAGCCACAGTTATGTTGCTGAGGTTCAGGCTTGAGATCTCTAGGGAGTCTGATATTTCAAATAAACTTCCGACTCCTGTTGGAGACTTTAGTTTTTCCTAACCAAATAGAGACCTGAAGAAACCTTAAGCACTCTTGACATTCATACTGTAGGAAGCTGAACAGTAATGAATCCTTCAGCAGCCTTTTTGTCTTCTTCAAAATAAATTCAATTCCTTCAAAATAGAGTTTGAAAGGATTCTCACGGCATGCAAGTTCCCCAAGTGCCATAACAGCCATGTAAGAATTTGGTATTGATTCACAAATGAATTTAGAACAGACTGATTTGGAAACTTTGAATCTGCTTGTCTGTCAGTGGGAGGCAATTAAATTTCCTGAAAGTTTGAAAGGTTAAGACAGGTTAGTGGTTGAATCTCAAAATCAGCTGTCATTTCATTTGCATAGACACTCTTCTTTACTCTGCAGAATGATCTGGGAATGACTGACCAACCCATCACCTTTAGTTGCACTGTGTTAGCTCAGAAAAGTTGGGATTGGAATAGTCTTTGTACAGAAAGAATGGAGGTCGGGCTCATAACCTTGAAAACAGTGAACTTAGTAAGATACATAAAAACCTGGTCATGCTGACACCCTTCTGGAACCGATGGGAATACAGTGTTCACTGACCAGCAGATAGAAAAGTGTGGTTCTATAACATCCACAGGATGTTGACTCTCAGCAAACCTGGGGATCTCCACCCATTACAGTTGCTAATTAGCCAAGCAAAAGTAGTGAAAATTCTTTGCATTTTTATTGACCTGATTTGAATTTTACATAATTACATTTCACCCTGTACTTCCTTCATTTCATGGCCCTTTTGGCCCTGCTGTTGATTTCTAATACCTGTTCATAAAATGTATGTCTGTGAGGACCTGCTACCCTGTATCTGAAAAAATGAGCTCTAGTTAGGGTTGCCAGCTTCTTGAAAAATGTCCTGTCCCTTTAATAGAGGCTTAATGTATAGAAATGGGCAGTCGAAGCTTTTCATGGCATGGCGGTAAATAACATCACTTAATTTTGTTGCTTAGCCATTAGGAAATGTAAACATTTTAGCTGAAGAAATTGTATGATTCTCTTATTAATATTATTTTTACTAATTTTATTAATTTTCTCTTGTTAATGTTTTTATACTACTCCTATGTTATTACTGTTTTAATCTTTCTTATATCAGAATTGTATTGTTTTACTGGCTCTTGCTGTAATAAATTAGATCAGATGAGATCACATCACTTGGTAAATAATATCCCATTAAGCCTCTTTTAGAGGAACACAGCATCCTCCCTGCCCCAGCCTACTGACAAGCCTAGCTCTGGTCCAGGAAAGATTATATTAGTCTCTAGGAAATCACCAGACTCCTGTTTACAAAAACAGAATATCATAGGATTTTAGTTTCACTTGCTATGTTGTCTAATGTGAGGTATATAACAGTCCTTCTATAGGCAGAAGATGCTTTACACATGTGGAAAGGGTACCCTTGAATCCAATACATTATATAATATATAACAGAATATATGGGGTCAATCCAGTCCTTGCCACATCCTTCCATCTCCCTCCTGTGCATGTTGATCCACTTGCTATTGGCAGCTCTCCCACAAACTTACAGCTGTGTTCATGACCCAGTAGAGTTGCCAGGTCCCTTCTGGCAAATAGTGGGGGATGGGGGCTTACCTGGAGAAAGGCCCAGGCCTCTTTGCTGGTTTTGCACAGGAAGTGATGTCATCACACCAGAGACATCCAAGTGACACTCTGGTATTTGAGCCAAAACTCTATGGTAAAACCAACTTCTACCATAGAGTGGTTGCCCCAATATCAGAGTGTTGCCTGAATGTCACTGGTGTGGTGATGTCACTTTCTTTGTGATGCCAGCAATGAGGCCTGGGCCCTTTCTCTTTCTCAAGGTAAGTTCCCCTGCCAACCAGCTGATCAGCGGCTGAGGGGCCAGGCCTGCTGGCAGGGGACTTCCACCTACATCTTGGGGGGGGGGCTGACAACCCTATGACCCAACTACTAGTTTACTAGATTTCCCCCCCCAATATAAAATCTCAACTACATGTGTGTTTTTTCAAAGTGTCAATTATGTGAAGAACTAAAGATGCAATCTTGGGTAATTTCACTTTCAAAAATGTTTTTAAAATCCAAAAAAGTGTCCCCACCAGTCCCATGTACAGCCCATTTCCAAAGTAGAATTGAAACTAAAGTCATGTTATTTCAATGGGACATCAGCACATAGTTGACTTATATTGGGTTGTGGCTCAGTCTATTCATTATTTTTTAGTGTGATATTCTAAGCAAATAGATGTGCTTTTTGTTTCTTTTTGCACCTGGAACAAAGGGAGAAAGACAGGATTTTTTTTAAGGCAACAGGTTATTTTTAAGACCATCAGATTATGACTTCAGTTTAACAGGAAAGAAAATTAGTTTGTTGAGCTTATGTCTAAGAAGAAAATTGAAGGGTTTCCATAATACAGTGTCTTAATTATATATTTTTTAATCCCATAGACTCCAAGCAATTCATATTTTCCCATCTACCCAAGGAAGGGAGAGTTAAATTTAGGTAATTTCAATTAACTTTTTAAATAAAAAACATCTTAGTTAGCTATATTAAAAATGGTTCATTGTAATGGAATAGTCATTGTTGTAGAGGAGCTACTGAAACTCTGAGCACAGGTTCCTTCCATACAGAAGAGAGGCTATATAATGGATGGGTGCGTGTGTAAAAAAAGAACTTTTCATTGTGGGTTTTGCTTTAGGTGTGTTCTTTGTTCTACTTGGGTTCCCATGGCACAGCTCATATTCAGAAAATATTTGTGGATGCAAAATTATAATTACTCAGGAGAAAATCAAGATCATAACCAGTTGTAAAATTGAGGGCATAGATTTAATTGAATAAGACCTTGTACAAATAGTGGGCAGCCACATAAGTCAATAACCATGGACAACATATTCAAGGAAGCACTGTAATGGTATGTTAATAGACTACACAGTATTATATGGAAGATGAGCTCACAATGAGGGAAAAAATAGAGTATCACAGTCTTATTTTTTCTTTTAAAGATAAACAGTTATGATAATATGCATCTGTTCTGAGCCTAAAGGCAATATGTATTTTGTGCTGTCATTTTTAAGGGTTTTTTTAACACAAAGAAAATAATCTATTTCTTTCTAAGCTTGATTCTGTTGCTGAATGTTAAAAGTGAAAGCAGAGTATTTTGAATATGGCTTTGAAAAGACAAAAGTAGACAGCTCACTGAAATGTGCAGATTTTAAACTATTTGAGCAAAGCTTTAGAGCGGTGCTGAAAAGAGAAAAAGCCCCAAATTCTGGGTACTTCAGATGGATAAGGAAAGCAAACAATAGAGAAAAGAAACTGGGTTTAGCTGCTGAAATCCAGTCATGCAACTGAGTAGCTGTTTTTAGAATTTTAATTTTCTTTTACCTCCCCTACCAAGAATCGTCTTAGGCCAGTCTACTTCAAAGAAAGTGAAAGCAGATTTATAATTGTTCTCCAGACTCTCATAAAAACCCCATTTATGGGCTGGATTCTCTGTTCGCATGTTGATTAAAGGTGTATTGAAATCGATAGGCTTGTGAGAATTTATATCAGGGGGCAAATCAAACTCTCTGTGTTTCCTCTCAGGCAGCTGCTCAGTGCTTTGTAACATATTCTGAATGCAACAGCCATTCTCTGTAGAAAACTTCATATTACGGCCTTGTCATTAAGAGCAGCAGGTTCAGTGGCCCACTTCTTTCTTATTGACCAGCCATACTGTGGCATCTTAGAGGCTCACTGATATGTGGTGGTATGGCATATCACAAGTACAATCAAGGAAATCCATAAGGTTCCACAGCATACGTAGTCTGCAGCTCGTCTTTATAAACTTTTTCTGTTCTCCTGCATATCTAACCCTTGTATTTTATCAAAACAATTTTATCTGAAATTCCCATATGTACGCAAGAGGGCACGGTCTTCATACCAAGTTCAGAAACACATTTTCAGTTAATTACAGAGTACTTTCTGAGGAAAGAATGATGCAGTGAAATGCAGACATGGAAATGAGGACAGTCGACGCTGTCATATGTGACGATCAAAGGGCCAAGTTTATTTATTGATACCGGTCAAAGGGGGATCTACTGCACTCAAAGACTGACCCCATTCACCCCAATGACAGTGCAGGCTATTGGTGGCATGCAAAAGAGTCTGGCTTATTGTGTTTGTGCATCCCTGATTTGACAAACAAACCCACCCTGCCTCCAAGCCTTGAGTTTTCACATTTGTATGGCTCAGACTCCTCTTTAACAAGCCTTCATTGTGATCATGGGAGGTGTGCCACATCCTTGCCACCTAGCTGCTGGGTCTGTGGGTCAAGAATAATGACAACCATCAAGAGATTCCTGTCCCAGGTCCATGAAAGCACCAAGGCTCCAAGCTTCACCCTCCAATGAAGCCTCAGGGCGCTCATCTAAGCTGTACTCCATACCACTCAAGCAACTTTTCCTTCAGCCTCTACTACCACTGTGTATACTTGGTGTCATGTCCCTGGAGTCCCACAGGAGTTTGCCCTCCGGTGGCCATCTTGGGTACTGCATTTGGGCGCTCGTGGGGTTTGAGCCCTGAGGTTCTAGTTCCTGTCAGCGAGGCAGGAGGGGAGCTCTGAAGCGGAAGAGGGAGAGCAGCCTCAGAAGACGGGGATGATCAGAGGGTCTCCTCACCACTCTTGCCCGTCCTGGGTTCTGGCCTCGACACCATGACTTTGGTGAACACAGGGCTTCTCTCTCTCTCTCCAACTCTCGCTAGCCCCAGCCAGCCCAGTCTTCCTCCTCCCCCGCTGTCTCCCATCTCCCCTTTTTATTACCCTCTCGATCCCCTGGCACCGCCTCATTCCGAGCTCTGCCCCCACCTAAAAGTGGAGACACCGAGCCGGCTTCCGTTTCCCCCACCCCCTTTCCACGCACCATGGCCCCGGGTGCACTTCTGTCGTGCACCGCGTTCTCTCGCCGGGTCTCCTCTTCTGTCTCTGCCACGCCGAGCTGCGGCCTCCCCCGGCCCGCCTCCAGTGAACTGCGGGTGCCTCGCCAAGACCCAGCCCCCGGTCTCCCCTCTCCGCCCATGTGTGGCGCTGGGGCCCTCCTTGTCACGGCTCCAGCGTGTCTCGGCGTCATCCCCTTGTAGCGTTCCTCCCAGCATGATGAGTTGCAAGGTGGTGGTGGTGGTGCGGCAGGGTTGTCCTTCCCTTGTGGCTTCATCCCGGCAAGGAGTCCTGGCGAAAGTCAGGACACTTGGCCAGTGTTGTTCAAGAATCTCACTCAGTGTATCCCACACTTTGTATCTATGTGGCAATAGGGCCTGCTACATAAATATTTTATTGACTGACAGAACATATTTTTTCGTTGTGAGAAGAAAATTCACTCGCTTCAGAAGATAGTGTACTTTCATTGGCAGAATACATGCACAATTAGTTTCTAAAGTGCACATCAAGATTTCATAGAAATTAACCTTCAGTTTACTGCAGTATTATTACTTTTATTTTTTTATTTATTTAACATTAAATATTAATTGAAGAATACCCTAGCTTTGAGGCAGAATGCATTTTAATGGGTGCTATAATTGTGCTCTTACTACAGACAAAAAGGAGTTTTGTGTCACCTTAAAGACTAACAGATTTACTATAGCATAAATAAATGCTAAAAAATAATTTGGTGAATTAGACCTTAACAACAGATTTGATCGTATTAACCAGGGCTGCTGTAAGTATACTGATCTCGTATACTTTTGAGCTTTGCACAGAATTGTCACTAACTGTTCCTCTTGCAATTCATGGCCTATCAACTCCATGGTCTCATCTGCATTAAATGCTGAAGTTTCTTGCAGAAACATTTGGGCAGTTCGGCAATTTCATTTAAAAGAATTTATTTTAAGCTAGCTTCTGTGTTAGCTTCAATAACTGATGTGGTCAACAGTTGTAAGGGGAGGGGTTTTCCCCCCTGTCATAATGAGAATTAGACCATACATACCACTGGGAATCTCTTTAACTTCAGTGAAAAAAGAGGAGAGAAGATTAGGCCTATGGCAGGTAGTCATCCAATTGACCAAATACTCACCTCTGAATGTAATCAGGAAAGAAAGCAGGAGCAATAGTAAGAAAGATAGGCAGGCTTGCTTCAGATGGTGACCTTGCTCCAGTGATGCTCCAAGTGCATCTGTTGTGCAAAGAACTGATACTGGTCTTCAGTGGAAGGGGGCAAAAAATACATACATAAAACCACCACTAGATACAATCCATTATAATTATTTTACATTATTTAGATGTTCTATACCACCTTTTCGCCAATGTAGAATCCAGGATGGCTTATGTGTCATTTACTTACTTATTTGAAAGATTTTTATTCTACTTCTGAGCCCAAAAAACTTTTCAAGGCAGCTTTCAGTATTAATTTAAAAATTAACAAATTATCAATATTGGTTAAATATTATATTAATTAAATAACACTGCATAAAAACTGCTTTATGGAGCAGAGGTCCATCAGTGGCTATTAGCCACAAGGTATAGATAGGGACTCTGGGGCAAGTGATGCTCTGTCATCTTGGTGCTTGGGGGGGGGTCAACAGTGGGAGGGCTTCTAATGTCCTGGCCCCACTGGTGGACCTCCTGATGGCACTGGTATTTCTGGCCACTGTGGGATACAGAGTGTTGGACTGGATGGGCCTTTGGCCTGATCCAACATTGGCATCTCTTATGTTCTTATGAGGTGGTGGGTATCCAATTATTCCATATACTGGCCTCCCTTGCTGAAGCTTCCATCAGGTGAAGAGCCACAGTCTGGTTTATGGCCTAGCGGCTCCAGTTTTCAAGACTATTGTACTGAACTGCAGTTTATGACACAATGACACAGAGAGTACTCCATCTTTCCATGTTATACCTCTGAGGATGCCAGTCACAGCTGCTGGCGAAACGTCAGATACTACAATGCCAAAACCACAGCCATACTGCCTGGAAAATCTACAACCAACCACAAAATATTTGTCGCCTTGGGAGAGGCACCCCCAGTGCCCCGGGCTGAGAGCCCTCTACAAGAGCTCCAGGGGGAGTCGAGAACCAGCCAGACCCCCTCCCTGCCACTGGGTCACGGGCCACTGTCTCTGGAGCTTCAGAGGAGCGTGCCTGCCATCAACGCGCCAAAACCAGAAGTCTGTGTGAGAGTCTTGTGGGACTCTTTTCTCGATGAAAAGCAAGACTGAGTATGTATAAGCCAATATAAAAGAGCCAGTTATGGTTTTAAAAAAGAGAGCAAGTGAGCCAGTGCAGTTTTTTTCTTTGTGTACTAATCTAGGATCTGAGAGACCTAGGTCTGAATGCCCATACTGCCATGGAAGCTTGCTGGTGGTGACCTTGGGCCAGTCAGATATCTCAATGTGACCTATTTCACAGGGCTGTTGTGAGGATAAAATGAAATAGGGGGGAATAATGCTGTTAGCTGCTATGGATCCTTATTAGGCACAAAAGTGGAGTATAAATATCCAAATAAACAAACATTGGTATACACTGCTACTGCAAATAACAGTATTACTGTGGGGCACTTCCTCCTACAGGAGTTGCCAAAATAGATCAAATATTTGCTGTTTGTTAAAATTTATAGTTCCAGTCATAATGTTAGCAGATTAGACAAAATCAGTGCCATTGCATGTGAGTCTGTTCACAACAGAAAGTAGAGTTAATTGAATGCTAGATATTATGCACTCTTATCTGAGAATAAGTTCTATTGAGTGGATATTTATTTATTTACTACATTTATACCCCACCCTACCCCAAAAATGGGCTCAGGGCGGCTCAAAATATAAAATCAATAAACAATAAAAACAGTAAAACAATAAATAGCAATAGCAGATCAAACCAAACTCATGCCTTATGAACTAATTACCCTAGGAAACTCCAGTGTAAGGATAGTATCCAAAACAGTAGGGCACTGGAAAAACGTCATAAACAGTGCTATGGACAGGATGGGTGGTGGTGGGCAGAATGGATTGAATGCAAGCCACCTCAACCATCTTGCCAGTTTCCCCACTGGATCAGCCCCTGCCTTCCCATTTCCCCACCAGCAACCTGCAACTCCTGAGTAGCTGGTGCTGGGAGTCATAGGAAAAGCCACAGGGATTAGAGGTTCCGGTAAGGAGAACTGAGTAAGATTACACCTACCTGCCAGTTTGGTGTAGTGGTTAAGTGTGTGGACTCTAATCTGGGAGAATTGGGTTTGATTCCCCACTCCTCCACTTGCAGCTTCTGGATGACCTGGGGTAAGCCATGAAAGAGCAGTTCTCTCAAAGTTCTCTCAGCCCCACCGACCTCTCAGGGTGTCTGTTGTGGCGAGGGGAAGGGGAAGGAGTTTGTAGCCGCTCTGAGACTCGAAGTGAAGGGCAGGGTATAAATCCAATCTCCTCCTCCTCCTTCTTCCAGGAGACCATCAGTGGAATACAACCCATAGAATTTGGTGGACTGGCTTCTGAGTAAACATGTATAGAATGCCTTTGTGCCTGATAGACATGGGAAAGATCATTGTATATTTTAAAATCCAATGATGGAAGCATTATAAAGAGGGGAAACAATGGAGAGTCTGTTTCACTGGTCTCCTACTGGTTTTCTACTCCAGATTGCTCCCACCAGAATGGGCTAGTTTTCCTTATCCAAACAGCCATATGGCTACTGTTCATTTTCTAAGGTTATACAAGTTAAAAAGGCAACATTATTTCACGGTCAGTTTTGTCCCATTTTGTTGCCTTTTAGAAACACCTATGCTGATTCTGGGCAAGCTGTGCTTGCATTTATTGACAAGGAGGAGGCGCACTGTTCTTGTGATGGAGTATTTATGTCTCCTTCATTTATAAATTGCTCCAAATTATCATTTCAATAAATTGAATACATGAATGATATGTACACATTATGCAATGATCAAGGCACCTATTAAAATGCTAATGCATTTTCTTATCTTGTGAATAGAATTTCACGCAGGAATCAGCCTCAACTGAATTAGTTCCACAGTTTATATTCTGGTGTTTTGTTTTGCTAATATAAAATATTGTGAGGATTCCTCTAAATATCTGTATGTTTTTTTAAAAATTACAGTGATGCTACTTATTATCTATAAAGAAAGCTATTTGCAGTGCTTACTTTTTATTGTATGTATTATGGCTCTTGAATTTGTTGTTGTTTTTTATTTTATTTTTTTTCTACTACACACTACAAAGGGAAGGGATATATGGGATACCAACACTAATAAAACAAGAGATATAGCAAGGATCATAATACATTTGAGTTACTGATTGGTCGTTCTTAATATTATCAGATTACAAACATTTAATAGGATGATACTGGTTTTCTGATTTCACTAAGACTAAGTCAAACCTATTTAGCCATATTGGGTATATCATAGAATCTTAAGGCACTCATAGAGTTTCAGGATTTCAATAAAGTAACTATTTCCTGTGTTTAGCTTTCTCAAGTGTTTTTGGAGCTGTGTCTCCTTTTTCAGAATCAGACTCTGCTGCAGAGCTGCCAAAAATAATTTCACTGGCTTCTGAGTCATGATCGCTCTTTTCCTCTGTTTATACAATGGCCTCTGCTTTCCCTTGGACTTTGGATGTGGATTGTTGCTGGTCCAGGAACATTTTTGCTTCTGGACAGAATCAATCTTCTCTTTCTTTCTGTTGTAGTTGAAGATAAGTCCTTCTGGAAATATCCATCTGAAGAGAGTGGAGTTCTTATGCAGAAAAGCAGTTAGATTTTTGTACTGTCGTCTCCTCTTGCAGATTTCAAATGGAATGTCTTTTAAAATCTTCGCTTCTTCACCTTTGATTTTCAGTGGTTTCCCATTTGTTGCTTTTAGAATTACATCTCTGGTTGATCTTTTGGAGAATTTAACAAATATTTCACCAGCCAGTTTGTTTTTCTTGATAAAATCCACATAGGTTCGGTAAACCATATCCATATCGCTTTGTAGTGAATCCAATGTTAAATCTGCCATTGGTGCCAATGCTTCGCTCAAAAGTTCTTTTAAATTCTCCCCTTGTTGTTCTGGGATACCCTGAAATTCCAGGATGTATGATGATTTTTCCATTTGTAGCTGTAACAATTGCTCTTTATCAGAGATTCGTTCTTTCTCCACTCCCTCCAGTCACTGTTTGATAGCATTCACCTTATCGTCAACTTGTTTAATTGCTTTATTCATCTCATCTGTCTTCTTGGCTGTGTCCATCATTTGCTTCTAGAGACAGTCTAATTTGCTATTGACATTAGTCATCTGGTCCAGCAGAGGGCACAGCGCCGTAGCCATCATGTTTGAGAAGTCAGTGACTGCTTCCGGTTTAAGAGCCAAGGTCACTGAATTTTTTTTAAGATTATAACAATTGTCTTTGTAAAATGATAAAATTAAAATGTTATTCTAGCTGTAAATTTCAACAGTAAAGTTTACAGGAAAAGGATAATTATGACAAGTACTAAATATAAAGCTTCCCTAAAGTGTACAAAGCTTGTAGGTGAATTATTACTGTATTTGTTGACTGATTATTGAAAATCCTAAACGTACGACAGCATGAAAATCATGGAGTTTCTTAATTGTACAACAAATCATAATCCATATTCTTTTCGGTATTTTTTCACATTGATACTGCAGTTAGTGAAACATAAGCCACATAGTTTGCCCTGACTTGAGTAGCCCAGGCTATCCTGATCTCATCAGATCTCAGAAGCTAAGCAAGGTTGGCCTTGGCCTTGGCCTTGGCTAGTATTTGGAAAACCAGGGTCACTATGCAGTGACAGGCAGTGGTAAACCTGAATATCTCTTGCCTTGAAAACCCTATGGGGTCACCATGAATCAGCTGCAACTTGATGGCAAAAACCAAACCAAACCAAATGAACAAAAAACACAACAATATAAATTTAGCATTTAAAAGGAGTTTTAGACTTATTTATAAACTAAACCTTTTCAAAATTAAATCTAATTATTCCTTTTTCATTTAAGGAGCATGAAAGCAAGCAATGGGTTAGAATGTCTGCATCTTCTGTGCCACAGATGGAAAACTTATTTTTGTAAGGGATTTAGAAAACTAGTAATCTGTGATACACTGTCTTCCTTGCCTTGTTACTACTAGGGCACATCAAATAATTCTCCAAAGAAACTTGTTTGCTTTTTAAAATAAGAACCATGGTAAAAACTTTGTGCAATGGCAAAAGCAAAGTTGTCTTGGATTTATATGTCACAAATTGTGATCATATTTATTTATTTATTGTTTCTATTTGTATCCCGCCTTGCTGGACACTCTGGCTCAAGGCGGCTAACAAGATCATAAAACAATCCAAAATTAAGACAGTTAAAAACAACATCCCAGTTAACAACATCAATAGATAAAAATAGCAAATGATGGCGGTATTCAAGTCTGCCCAATGGTAGGGATAGCATCCAACAAAGTCAGATGATAACGATGTTCCAAGTCAACGCAGTGGTAAAAGTAGCATCCAGCAGGGTCCCGGGCCAGAAGATGTTCTAGGGCATGTTCATCAGTGGTACACTCATCAGTGGTGGCTCCTAATCGAAAGCCTGGTGGAAGAGCTCCATTTTACAGGCCCTGCGGAACTGTAAGAGGTCCCACAGGGCCCTGATGTCATCCGGGAGCTCATTCCACCAGTATGAAGCCGCCACTGAGAAAGCCCTGGCTCTGGTGATCGCCAGTCTGGCTTCTTTTGGACCAGGGAGAGTCCTGATCATATTCTGATCATAAACATAAACATAAATTTCAGAGAGAGCAGATGTAGGGGGGGGGGAAGCAGAAAGTTCAACAAATATATTGATGTTATAAATCCAGGAATCCTTATCTCTAATAGTCAAGACATAGTCCCCTTGTGGATCATAAAATCTGCACAACAGGGCCAGCCAGGGCTACAATATAGTTTCTGCAAACCCTGGGGACCATGAGGTTTATAGAAAAATCTGTTTTCTGAAAGATAAAGAAGGGGGTTAACACCCCCATAGGGTATCACAAAAAAAACCCCACATCCCTTTAAGTTCAGGTGGCATTTGGGGTTACTGTAGCAATCAAAATAGAGACAATGGAAATGCAGCATAACAACCAGTAAATAGTGTGGCTGCTACTCAGAATTTATTTATTTCAATATTTTTGTCCCAAGAGGAGCTCCAAGGAGCTTTTAAAAATAATACAATAATATCAACAACAAAACAGTTTCAATAATCAAAATATAATTGAAATAAACATTAAAAATGAATACTTTGGACTACATTCTCATTTGGTTTTGCGTTCTGGGTCCTGCAAGGTCACAGGCTAAGACCCAACACCCAAGAATCATTTGAGGTTTGCCTTTCAGCTCACAACTCTGGCTGCACCCAGACTTATAATACCTCCACAGGAGGGAAACAGAAGTTCAGATTAAATATTAAGCAGCTGAGCTGGCAGATATGTTCACAGAATTCCACTCCCATGCTCAAAAAGAAGTAGGCAGAAATAGGAATCAGAGATGAGAAAATGTGCACACTGCAAATGTGGAGTGCTGGTGAGAGGGGAAGGTGGTGGAACCGGAAATAGCAGAGTAGGAATAATGGAAAGTAGAGCTGAAGGTGGGGATGGGTGGAGGTGGGGAAGATGGAAATTACAAGGGGGGGAATTGGATTTCCCCTCCCCTGAAAGGACTCATACGTTCCCACTTGTCACTGTAAATGCTCATACTTCAGGCTTACTGTAGCAAACACAATTGTGGACCCAGTGACTAAGGAGGGAGCAGGGATGAGGGAGAACACAAACATGGAAACTGATCAAGAGAAATTGGGCCACCTCCCCTCACAAATTAATCCATCCCAATGCTCAGGGCGGCTTACAAGAGGGCAACAATGCCCACATATAAAACAAGATTAAAGCAACTTAAAACAAAAATAAAATCCTCGAATCACAAAGTGGGGGATCAACCCCAGTTATCCAGATTAGACTCCACTGCTCTTAACCACCACACCAAACTGGCTCAAGTCAAATTTCATTGCACAAAATGTTTTCCTCTACAGGGGTAGACCAGGCCTCTGGAGTACAGGTCTACCCAACCCTTTTCCACTATACTGGTAGACCTGGGCTCTGGAGAACTTTGGGTTTTTTAAAATCAAATATGGCAACCAGCATTACAAGTCAAGTATAACAGAGGTGGAACAATCACTGTCAGAACGCTGCCTAATCTAACAAACAGGAAGTTGCTTAAATGTTATCAACCTGCCCAAACTACTTATTTATTAAGATGTGACTCAAGGCAGCTTACAAATCACATTGAAAAGCATAATAGGGGTGTGCAAAAAAAACCCTCCCCACTCCGCTCAATTATAGCCTATGGGGACCATTATAGTCAATGGGCCCTATAAGCTATTATAGAGAACTGATCCGGGGGTATCTGGGACTCGGGGGTGCTGTTTTTGAGGTAGAGGCATCAGATTTGCAGCATAGCTGCTGGTGCCTCTCCTCAACCCCCCCCACCACCAGTTTCAAAAAGATTGGACCAGGGGGTCTGATTCTATGAGCCCCAGAAGGAGGTGCCCCCATCCTCCATTGTTTCCTATGGAAGCTTGGTTGTGAGCTGAAGCAGAAATCCTCTGAGCTGGCCTTTGAAATGTTGTGCACCAACATCCCCTAGTTCCACTTAGAGGGAACTGTGGCTGTGACAGCAAGCGTAGAACAGTACAAGAAAAACAGAGTATCCAACGCATAATAACCAAATGTAAAGGGTGGGAGGGAGGGAAAGCCAGGGGCTGAGTGAGGCCAAGATCCTATTGCAGCCCAGCTAAATGGGGGAGAGGCAGGGCTGATCCACTTGCATCCTTCATTATAGATCTCTTGCCAAACTTTAATTTTTCCTTGTCTTATCATTGTATAGAAAAAGGATTTTCTAAAATCCTCCCTGCTTGGGCCAGATGGCCCTAGCTGGTAACACTACCACGTGATTCCTGTCACCTGTGCAAATGACACCTCTGCCAGGAGAGAGCAACTTGCCGGTGCTTTCCCAAGTATGGGACGAGCTATGCCCAGTACATTAACACATCAAAAGCATTCCCTGACATGACACATGGTCAATAGAAGAGGCTGGAGTGGGATGCCCAACTCCTAGCCAATCAAAACATACCTTGCCTGACAACGCATGGTAACCAGAGATTGGACACACCTCCCCACTCTCTCACTATTGGGTAAATGGCCATACCTGGTGGTGATGGAGGAGGGGTATAAGAGCAATGATCCAAAAGGGGAACAGGAGGTTAGGAGGTTAAGGAAGTTCTTCTCTGGAAAACAAAGAGTTCTTTTTGGACTGACTGTTTGCTGTTAACATGGAGTGAGACTTTTAGGCAGCCAAGCTGAACTAGCTGCTCACAAAACCATGGGGTTCCTCTGCGAGACCTTGGACTATTTGCACACCAGCCTGGTAACTATGAACTACCTCTATTGTATAGTTAGAGCTGAACAAGCTATAGATATTTTTGTTTCTTATCTTTTGCTAGTCTCATGTTATATGCATACTTGTGCACTGAATAAAGATAATATATAATCAATATTATCTGGACGTGTTTCCTCTGTTGCCACCTGATTTCTAAGACTGAATCTTGTGTCTAAGCCATTCGGTTAAGGAGGCTACCACTGTGTCAATTAATTGTTTGCAGCCCTAATACAGAGCAGGTAAAGTGGGTGTCCCATAAAGCAAGAAGGCGTTTGGGATCTCTGCTCCTAAGCTTTGGTGCGGGACTGGTTAAAGAGAGATCCTGGTGGCAGACTACTGGTAAAGCCTGGAGAGTGTACAGACATTCTCCTGGCATCTGTTTAATTGTTCCTGAACGCTTGGTTTCTCTCCCATCCCTGGTCTGGTATGAGAGAGAGAAACCTTGACAATCATATATTTATAAGTTTATATGATCAGTTTTCTTTCTTATATTACTGTCACAATAGGATTCAATTGGGGATGTCAGTGGCAAGATTGACAGACTTATTCTGTTTTTGCATTGGAACCATATTCATACAAGTCCATCTCTCAGAATGTGGTTACCCTCTTGTCTTTGAATTGTTTTTAATGATTTCTTAATCCATAATTAATTGTGGATTCCTTCATTGGTATCAGTTATTTCTAGTTTCACGCTCCTTCAGTTTGGATTTGTGATCCAGTCTGAGATCCAAACCAATGCAGCTGCTTTGCTGATACAGTTTAATATTTGATACTAGTAAACCTCATCTCTTTTCTTTCATCCTGTAATACTTTAAATCTTATTCTTGGTTTCTTCCCATGACAGGAATGAGGTTTTGATCATTGTGTAGGTGAAGTGGCCATATTGCCAATTTCACTTTGTACCATACAGCCCCAAAGGATGGCATATTTGTGAAGCAAGCTTCTATTAGCTCCAGTGTCTCCTATATCCAAGGAATGAAATACCATGAAATTGTGACATATTCTCTACTTCAAGAAATATTACATGGTATTCACTGGGATAAAAAAGATTACTATGTGAGATATTGATTCAATCACAGTGTATATTTTTGTTTATTTTTGAAGGAGGATATCTTTGATGAAGCGGTATGACTGAGGAGTGATATTTTCTATCGATCACTTGTGCAGTTTTGTAAATAGACTTTGTATAAAAAATTAAGAAATGAGTCCATTTCTTTATAATAGAAGCCAATCCTCCAAAGATCCTTTAATATCCCATTATGCTGCAAACGGGGACAAAAGAATGTATTTGTTGCAGCTAATATCAAAATTCAGGAACCTTCATCGTGGACCCCATTTTTTAAAACCAGCATTTATTCACAGATGTGAGGAAATGACATCATTATGATGGCCACTCTGTTCTGGCTTTGTTCCATGATAGCCATAATCAGGGGTCTTTTCGTAGAAGAAGAGCTTCATGAGCATATGGTATGCTAATGAGCTACTAGGCTATTAGCATAATAGCTCATTAGCATATGCAACGCCCCCTGACATCACTGGAAGAGATGTCAGAAGGGGAAGCAAAAGGGGGGAGGCATCTTCAAAAGCCCCCCCTTCCCTTCCCGGGGGGGGGGGGAAGCGAAGAGTTGGGCCGCAGAAGGAGGAAAGAGGGAAGGAAAGATAGAGAGAGAGGCTAGAGAGAAGGAACAAAGGAAGGAAA
>NW_015169844.1:72357-79270 GCF_001447785.1 Gekko japonicus | reverse complement strand
AGAAGAAGGAAAAGAGAGGAAGGAAGTAAAAGAAGGGAAAGAGAGAAAGAAAATGAGGGAAAGAAAAGGTAGGGGAAGGAAAGGAGGGAAAGAAAGAGGGCAAAGAGATGGGGGGAGAGGGAGGCTCTCCCACCCCCCACTCCCCCAATCAAGCCTCCGCCACCTCACTTACCCCGCTCCGACGCTGGCCCGGGGAGGTGGCGGGGGCACTCTTCTAGCCTCCCTGGGCCGCAGCGCCCTGGCGCTGGCCCACGGAGGCAGCAACAGGCCTCCGGTGCTGGCCCGGGGTGGCAGCGGGGAGCGTCTTCTGGTCTCCCCTGGGCCGCAGTGCTCTGGCGCTGGCCCAGGGAGGTGGCGACGGGCCTCCCTGGGGCCACAGCGCTCCGGTGCAGGCCCCGGAAAGGCGGCAATGGGCCACAGCGTGGGGAGCTGGGGGTGGGGCTTGCTGCCGCTGCCATTTTGCCAGCTCCTTGCCTCCCGGAGCAGCGCTCCGGCCCCAAAAGACCCCTGGCCATAATGAAAGATGAGCTTTCCAAGTGTTCCATCTCAGACCATTTCTAGAAGAAAGAGCAGCTGGCTTATAATGATAGAGAAACACAGCTAAATTCCTTTGCACAGCTGAAGAAAGAAACTAACTGGCTGTATATGAGACAGGATGAAATAATGTCAGATCATAGCAGAATATGACCCTCCAAAATGAATATTTTATTTTTACAGCGATGCGTGCATCCAAAAACCATTAGACATGACAAACAATATCAATATGATATATGGCTGTGTCTATAGATCAGCAAGGCCAGATATTTACAGTTTGTTCATGACACAAGGTCCTTTTATGAGATAGTTATAACATATATACATATATACGTTTTATATATAAAAAGTACATTTCAGAACACAGGGTTGCCAACCTCCAGGTGGTGGTGGCTGAAGATCTCCTGGGATTACAGTTTATCTTCAGATGACCAAGATCAGTTCCCTTGCAAAAATGCTGCTTTGCAAGGTGGACTGTATGCCGTTATGTACCACTGAAGTTGCTCCCCTCCCCAAACCCCACCCTCCTCAAGCTCCACCCCGAAAATCTCCAGGTATTTCCCAATCTGGAGCTGGCAGCCCTATCAGAACATGTCTCAATCTTAGTTTTTCTCCTGCAGAACTTAATTTAAAGCCAAGTGTTCAAAAAACAAAGTCTGATTTTTCTTTAGATAAAAATATTTCTTTATTATAAGTTTTGGGAATTGATACTGCCGTCTTAAACATAGGTGCACCTGCCAAGCCCATTGACTTCAGTGAACTCAGAAGAGGATAACTTTGCTTAGGATTGCTCTGAAACCCACACTCCGCAAATCACACTCTGAATGGAATGGCCTCCATTTCCAGCAATATGCTGTTTTTAAAATAGAATTTTGGAAACTGGCTAAGAATTTGCCATTTCAAGGAGGGGGGAAATTAAATATTACTTATTTAAATTTAAATCTTAAACTTGTTTGTAATCAGTTTCTGAAGCACAAAAAAGCAAAACTTGGTCACAGGAAAGGAAGATGTTCTTTAAGATTTTCAAATTTTGATTTCAGGAATCATAAGGTTCCTTGGAAATTTAGTCCCAGAAAAGGTATGGCACCTGATGCTGCAGTCTTGTACTGTATTCAGTTTTCCCTCCTTCCCTACCTCTGGCAGCTTTTCCCTGGGAAATGTCTGCCTGACTTGCCTACGTTGTGCAGTGCCAACTGCCAGGCTGGGCCCAACAAAGTCTTGTATGGGTCATCTGATTTCCCACTCTCCCACTATGTCCTCTTTCCTTCCTCCTAGTGGTCCTGAAAACAAGAAATGTTCATGTTCCAAGTAGTAATAACCAGCTCTGAGGAGAAAAAAGGCACCTTATTAATAAAAGCGATTTGGGGTGGCAAAGTTCTGTTCACACCAAAATCAGTTGGCCGCCTGAACTGCCATTCCAAAGGCGCTGCCTGCATTGGCTGGCTGCGTTGCGGGGTCGCGCCCACACAAACCCTGGCCACCACCTTGCCCTCAGTATGCACAGAGCCACTGGACGGAATGCGACAGAATGCAGCACAGCCCCGGGGTCTGGGGAGGGTGGGGAAAGCCTGCAGAAGGGCCTCACTTTGATCCGACGTGACAGGCGACCCGGCCCCTTCACCAGCTGCAGGTTTGTCGAGACGAGCCTGGGCCTGCTGCCACTGCGGCCGTACTAGCCCACTGAGGCACACCGGCAGACAGACTGCACGTGGAAGGGGGCTGGCATGCTGTTGGGGCGCACAGCCATCAAGGCCGCCTGGAGGCCCCCGGCCATGGCTGCCCAGGAAGCCAGTCACCGCCCACCAACCCCGAGGTCTGCGGAGGGGAGAGAAACGTGGGATGGGGCCCCCCTGTCTTTCTAGCGCTCGTCTTCTCCCTACAACGAGCTTCCCTCCTAGTGTGTGTGTGTGTGTGTGTGTGTGTATATATATATACACACACACACACACACATACTAGAAGAGGTTTAAAAATTGCTGAATAAGCTGAGACTGTTTGGTTGCTCACTGAAGGCATCTTTAGGCCCCTTCACCACCACAGCTATTGCAAAAGTGAAATTCTGCTAAATATTTATTCTAGAAATATAGTAATCTAAGAAGTTCTGGAAAAACACAGTAGGATTTCAGCCTGCTGAGGCTTCATAACAGAATGACCAGCAAGGGAGAATTTTTAAAAATTTCATATCAGCATCCTACGTGACAGAAACTGTGAAGATTCTGCTGAGCTTCCAAAAACTTGTCTGCTTGTTAAACAAAGAAAATTGTGGCTTCATAAAATGAAATGTTATATTCATCTTGTTCATTTTTGACACAAAGACAATAATGCACAATTAAAAAATTCAAAGTACAGGATTAGCTCTCCTAGATTTCTTTTTTAAGAAGAAGAGATTGGATTTATACCCCGCCCTTCACTACCCAAAGGTGTCTCAGAGCAGCTTACAAACTCCTTTCCCTTCCCCTCCCCACAACAGACACCCTGTGAGGTAGGTGGGCTGAGAGAGCTCTTGACAGAAACTGCTCTTTTTCAAGAACAGCTCTTATCAGAACTATGGCTTGCTCAAGGTCATCCAGCCAGGTGCAAGTGGAGGAGTAGGGAATCAAACCCGGATCTCCCAGATTAGAGTCTGCGCACTTAACCACTACAACAAACTGGGTTTTGTTTAAAAAACAAAAATAAATATATATAGTAATGAATGCTATTGAAGCATGGTTTTTAGGAGTAAATGCCTTGTTCCAGCTAGAAAGCAAGAGGAAATATGCTAAAAGTAAGGGGCTACTTCAGTATTTGAATTTCTCTGTGTTGAGCATCTTGACCACCCCCATGATGCAATGGTGTGGAGGATGTTATGTCTGACCCAGCATGTCCCTACAAACAGGTATCACTTCCCAGCAGTGATTCATGTGAACACAACAGCACATTTTTTCAGTTGACAATTGCTCTATGACATGCAGACTGGGTGGATTGTCCATTGATATCTGCATGGTATGTAACCAGTATGTAACCAATGCAGAGCTTTTCATCGGGCAGGTACAACCTACGACACAGGAAATAATGTTTGATTAATAGGGAATCTAACAATTAAGAATCATGCACATTTATGTTGTGAAGTGCCCCTTCTTGAATTTCCTTACTTTTCCAAAAGATCATTCTGTCCATTTACTTTATAATGTATAAAGGGATGGCCATTAGAATTAAGATTTTTTTAAAAGTGTATGTTTTTATTAGTCCATTGATGAATACACACTGTAGGACAGAGTCCTTATACAAAATAAATCAGCATATGTCATATGAGAAGCATAGAATTGGACCCCGCAGCTACCCAGCAACAAGTACATTTGTGGGTGCTCTAGGGATATGTGTTTGGATATTCCCAGTCCAAATATATATCCAAAAAATCCCTTATCAGTATTTTACAGATATATTCAGGTGTCCAGGAAATGGATCCTGAAAACTCCTGCAAATGTTTGGGAGTAACTGGGAATACCAGGAGTCAGTGTTTTAAGGCTCCCAGGACTGTTTTTCTTTAATTTCACTGCGTGCCTGTGTCTTCTTTCCGGGGCTTGGTATCAGCCTGCCAGATTGGTTAGGCTTGGAGTCTGTCCTTTGAAATTAGTTTTGTTGGTCTTGCAACCAAGTCAGTTTGTGTTGCATTTCTGGGTTGTGTTGGATTCTCTGGTTTTGACATTGGCTTGGATTCTAAGATTTGACGTTTGTTGGGCTTGCACCAGTGTTCCTTGTTAAATACAGTTGGCTTGGAAGATTCGCTGGTTTGCCATTGGCTTGGATTATTTGGTTTGACATTTGTTGTGTTAGGCTTGCCACATTTCCCCTGGTTCTACATCAGTTCTCTGAGCTTGTTGGTTCTGTTTGCATTGGGAGACTTTTGCCCAGTGGTTGCTTTGCTTGCTTTTGAGTGTTTGGTTACTGTTTGCTCTTGAGAAAGCATGAAAGTTTTCCCACCATAGGAAACAATGGAGAATAGAGAGAGGCATCTTGTTCAGGGGCCCATAGAATTACATCTCTTGGTCCAATTCACTTGAAACTTGGAGGTTATTTCGTGGACAGGCACTAGCAGCCCATCCAGCCCCTGGGAAGATTTCCCATAGGGAATAATGGAGCCATAAAACATTGAAATCTATCCCCCCCCCCAAGCAAATGGATCTGAATACTAAGCCTGTATTTAGAACCCAGATAATCTGGAATACTGATGGTTTTGGGTTCCTTGATATCCAGATCTGAAAAATACAATTTTTTCAAGGTGTACATCCCTCATGTCACCCTATCTCTACAGGAAATAAAGAGAGGACCTATGCCATTTTAACCAGCCAAATTTCTAAATCTTTCAAATTCAGCTTTGCATGGAGCTACATTATAATATCACCCATAAAAGTCACAAAGGCATGAGTGATGATAACCATTATATCCTGTTATTCATGTAAGGAAGTGGCCATTGGCCAACACATCAGATTTAATTGGCAGAAGACATTTCTGACCATAGCTATTGCCTGCTTCTCAAGTTTCAAAACTAAATCCGCAAGCACCCTCAGACTGAACCTGTTCCAGTAGGTGAATGTAAAACCCACTGGTAACAGGTAAACACACTGCCCATGAAGCACTCAGAAACTAAACCACTATTGTTTCTATCTGGTCTACTTTCAGTCTGCTAGACTTCATCTCTTTGATCACAGCTTCAAGACTTTGAATCAGGACACAGAAAGTAGCTCTTGAATGCATAGCTGGTGAAACACAGGGTCAAGTGTCATTAGTATATTGGATTGTCTTATCTAGAGGTTTCATATATATGTCAAACACTAAATCCTATGGAACCCCCCAGGATAGTTCCCATTCTGCCACAGTATACACTGAAGACATGCTATAATGAACATAAACATTTTGTTCAGAGAGTTGAGAAAATTACATATAATTTTGACAGGTATATTGTTACAGGTCTCATCTCAAAGGTCACAAGTACATTGTTTCTTTAGTTCCAATAAGGAATAATGTTATTACTGTGTTCTGTTTTTAAGTCCGTTCTGGCATGGCAATATTGGTGTCATTATAGTTTTGTTTAACTGTGTTTGTGAAGAGGCATATGCTGCAGTGGCCCCCCTCCCCCAAGGTTCATTGCTAGCATGCTAATGCATGTAAAATAGTGTGGAAGGTTTTTTGATCATAGTTGGAATCTCCAGCAATAGATTGCCTTTGATTATCACATTTAGAAGGATGCAGTGGAACAAGGGAAGGTCCTAGCAAATTTGTTAAACACATAGATGAAAATGCGCAGCTGTTTTTACACAAAGCTTGTAAAAAATCTACAAAATAAAGCATGCATTCAAGAAACAATAAAAACTGGAAGACTAGATGACCCTCGAGGTTCCTTCCAACTCTATGATTTATGATTCTATGACTCATATACTATCAGTTGGGAAGTATCAGAGCTAAACAACAAAATCTTTTCTAGACCTGTACTATGCATTTTAAAATGAATGAAATTCATATGTGCCCTGGATTTTGTAATGAATTGGATCATGTGATATAAATTTTAAGTAATAAAATTCTTAAGTAATTTGAAGTAATGTGATTAGGATTTATTTTCAGTTTTTATGTGGGGGGGTAAGTCTATTGATTTCTAACTGCAATTCTAAGCAAGGTCAAACCCTTCCTAAATCCATTGAAGTCAATGGGCTTAGAAGGGTGCAACTTTTTTAGGATTACACCATACTTTTCATACCTTTTAGTTGTTTCTCTGATAATAAAACAAAATATCAGAACTTTACCAAACTGCCGTTTTGTAAAATTATATAGTATAGAGTACAGTTTTTGCACATCTCTCATTTATTTTAATGGGTCTTGCACAATGGGTCTTGTGCCCTCGCTCTTGTTTTAATTGTTCTGTTAAAAGGCATGGCAATCTAGACCATAATTTTGTCAATGTTTTGTATTTAAAGAAGTGAATTATTAATATGTCAAGTTTTAATTTCTCAATCTATGAATTCTTCCTTTCTTGTGTAACTAAACTAGTACCAGGTAGGTCCAACCAATACAGTCAAAGCATAAGTGAGGCATATACAAATTTGCAAAACAGAAATATACACTAATACAATGGATATTTGTAGTTCATTAAAAGGAAATGCAAGTCAGATGCCCATGAAGAACATTAAAATGAAGAACATTATATAGCCATATGCCTTACTTGTTCACAAATTATTTCCAGCTGGTTAAGAAATTTTAGTTGGTATTACTTATCTTTTGCTGTAGAGATGAAGACTCTTGTAGCTTACCTGTTAACGCTGGTCTCTTTTGATTCAGTGTCCTAAGAGGGTCCTCAGCTGGCAGATTTTAGTCTTCAATTTGATCCAGTAAAAACCATGTCCATGTTA
>NW_015169844.1:42323-72346 GCF_001447785.1 Gekko japonicus | reverse complement strand
TGTTAGGCTGGGTTCAAAATGTATGCTTCTATATGGAAATTAAAGCAGTGATGCAGCCACAGGTGATACAAAAACAAATGTTGGCCAACCCTATGCCTCAAAATCAGGAGAAGCTTATTAGTACTTCAGATCCTAAATGGCTTCTAAAGATATCAAAGCAGTCATCTTTTAGTACTTCAGACCTTTCAAGAGAGAGGTATCTGACATAAGGGAGCCTTGCTCTTGCTGAAGAGAGAGAGAGAGAGAGAGAGAGAGAGAGAGAGAGAGAGAGAGAGGCAAGAGCAGTGCTTTCCTGACTGACAGCCTTGAGTGTCATTTTGAAACCTTTGGTCTTGCAATTTAATTCCTTCTTGGAAAGCACAATTCATGCCTTTTAAACAGCATGCAGGCAGTTTCAAAAAGACTCCCAAAGACAGTATCAGATTTGCTTGTAAGCTGGCTTTACAACATGTGTATTAATATATTACACAAAGCAAAATTATACAGGGCTTTCTGCTTTAATCTTTTTTGTAAGTGCTATTCAGTCTATTCACTGGGACATGGAAACACTAGGGCTTCTTTGTCACCTTCTCTTTAGTTCTTTCCGTACATAAGGTTTCCTTCGAATATTGTGAAGAAGCTTTTGGTCATTCAGATCTTTAGTTTGCACACCTGTCATTTATATAAGTGACTTTTAGGGATAGGTGAGTGTGATGTAAGATGACACTACCACACTTGCAAGTAGGGTTGCCAAGTCGACTCACCCCTCGGGGCGGGGGAGCCTCGCCGAGGTCCGGAAGTGACGTGCTGCGTGCTCACGCTGGGGGCGTGGCCCACATCGTCGGGGGAAAAACCATATGGTTTTTCCCCCGACGATGTGGGCCACGCCCCCAACGCGAGTGACGTGGCTGTGTCACCTCTGGTGATGCAGCTTCGTAAGCGGAGTTCCCCCCGGGGCCTGATTCCACCGCGGCGGAAATCGGGCCTCCAAAGCGGGGGATTCCCTGCCCCCCGGCCCCATTTGGCAACCCTACTTGCAAGGTGCTTGTTTGATCAGTGAAATTTCACTGGCATTTAAGTGCTAATTCATATATTTATGCAAACTCCTCAGATATTGAACTCACCCTTATATCTTTGACACACAATGGCTGAGTTCAGACTGGCAATTTGAAGCACTAGGGAGTCGTGGCAAAGAAAACCCGGAACAGACCTGGAACGGCTTGGTTGCGGTATTCCCATTCACATCGCAGCTAATGAAGCAGGAGGATACCGTAGAGGAAGTGCAAGAAAGTGTTCACACTGTTGGGCTGCCCTGGCGGGGCTGTTAGCAGCTGTTTCCACGCTGGACTGCATGTGCCCATGCGTATCAGTGCAGCGGCAAATAGGGCAGGATTGCGCAGGTGCCTGCCAATGGCGCCTGCCCGCAGAAACAGTGGGTGTCTCTTTTCAATGACTGCGGGTTGTTCCTGCCTTAGCAGCGCTTGCGTTCAGACTCAACCTGCTCTACACACGGTTTGCTACCACTTTCACCTGGTATCTTTTAAACTGGGAAGTGGCACAAGACGGCTTGAGTACGGCTGGGGGACACCTGAAACATGTGCCTGTGTGAACCCGCCCCTTTAATCCGCTACTGAAATGCTCCTGAAACGTTTGGCTGCTGGGCCAAGCTGCCAGTCTGAACGCGGCCAATATGTAAGATAGGAAGTTATATATCTCACCCATGGATGCATCTCTGATTTTTAGAAATCCATAATGAATGTCATAGATTATAAATCTGTTGAGAGGCAAGGCTAATTCCCAACATCTGTGGCAAACTACATTCATTTAATGTATGAATAACCTACCAGGTATTAAACAAGAATGAGCAGATTCTGCTCCATTATTATTCCATTGTGGCTTGGGTTCCAGTACAGTTGTCTTTTAGAGACAGACCAGAATTTTGGGATGCTGATAATGGATTGTACTAAAGAAACAAGTTTATGACTTTTGAGATTTATAAATATATTTTAAAAATTAAGACCTTGTCCACAAGAAAAATAATATTTTATTTGTGTTGCCTTTCTACAGAAGCACAACAGAGCAATGCAGTGTACAACATAAAATCATTTAAAATTAACTCTCTGTGCCAAAAATTAAAATTCTTCTTTCAGCAAGTGAAGTTCTAGTTTTGAAGAGCTGAGTATGTGCTTGCGTGTGTACTTGTGTTGCAGGGGATGACAAGAGTGCACTTCAAATTAGCCCTTTGTATGTGAAAAAATATTTTTATTATTCTTTTTACATAGAAAGGACTAGTTTTGACAAGGATTCTTTTACTTTTTCATGTTACAAAAAGGAAAATTGTACTCTTTTGCAAAGTATGATTTAAAAAACATGATCCTACAAAACTAGAACTGATGTGGTCAAAATATAAATAAATGTGCTTCAGCACAAAGGGATACGTTTTGAAGGGATTTCAATTTTATCATTGTTTTTAATGGGACAGAAGAGCAGAATTCCACTGTTTTGCAGCATAAAATAGAGAAATAACAAATCCATTTCAAAACGATCCCTTTATAGGAATTCTTAAGGGCCAGTTGTAAAGGGAATTTCTGTTTTTCTGTTAAGCCCTGCTGGATCAGACCAATTGTCCATCTAGTCCAGCATCCTGTCTCACACAATGGCCAACTGTTTCCTCTGGAGGGCCACCAACAAGGCATAGAGGCTGAGACCTTTCCACGATGATGCCTCTTGCTTCTGGGATAGAGAGGTTTAGTGTCATAGAATCATAGAATGTTAGAGTTGGAAGGGATCTTGCAGGTCATCTAGTCCAACCCCTGCACTCTGCAGGAGCATAGCCGAAAGATAGCCCTACAACATACCCGAAAGGTGGTCGTCCAGCCTCCACTTGAAAACGTCTTAATGTGGAGATTCCCCTCAGTCACCATGGATAGTAGCCACTGAAAGATTTATCCTCTATGAATCTATCTGATCCACTTTTAAGGCCATTTATTCCTGTGGTCGTCACTACATCCTCTGGCAACAAATTCCACATTTTAATCACTCTCTGTGTAAAGAAGTATTTCCTGTTGTTCTCTGCTACAGAAAAGTCATATTCCACTCAAAACAAAAACATTAACAAAGCACAGCGAAACATGCAGACGCTGATTCAAAAATATTGCATGACTATCATCCAGGTTGGATATTATATTATGTGCACTGCCTCTAAAAAGCATTTGAAAACATCAGTAGTCCAAAATATGACTAGGTATTAAAAAAATTAACTGTAACAGACATTGTGCCAGTGCTGAAAGACCAGCACTGGTTCCCCGTGTGTTTCTTTCCCCAGTTTCACAGTGTTTGTTTTTGCTTTAAAATTTTCAGTGATCTTGGACCAGGATATCTGATGCCTCTCTCCAAATACCCTCCCCGTTGAAGGTAAAAAAAAAAAAGGGCTGCTAGCTATAGTGCCTTTTCTGATATCTTTCTAAGACATATTAGTTCGCCACCTATGCTTTTTTGTATAGATACCAAGTAAAAAAATCCTGAATGTTGTGGTGTTTTTCTGCTACTTTCGTGATAACTTGTTCTAATGTTGCATTTTATTGTGTGTTTGGTTTTTATTGTAGTTGCATTACTTTTTAAACATTATTTGATTTCAGAATTTCTTTTAAGATGTCTTGAATTCATATGATTAAAAGGTGGAATAAGTAAAAATATTTTAAATAAATAAATAGGGTAGTAGTATATATTTGGTAAACAGACTTTGGGTGTTCTGACTCAAATCTACAATGTTCTTGAATCCAAAAGAAACTAAACAGAATCAATGTGGTGTAGTGGTTAGTGTCAGACTAGGATCCAGGTCTCGGAGACCCAAATTTGAATCCCCACTCCACCAGGTGACCCCAGGCTAGTCAGACTGTCAACCTAATCTACCTCCGGTTGTGGCCTGGAGATCTCCTGGAATTGCAACTGGCCTCAAAACTATAGAGATCAGTTCTCCTGGAGAAAATGGCTACTATGGAGAATGGTCTGTAGAAGAAGAAGAAGAGGATACTGGATTTATCCCCTGCCCTTCACTACCCAAAGGTGTCTCAGGGCGGCTTACAAACTCCTTTCCCTTCCCCTCTCCACAACAGACACTCTGTGAGGTAGGTGGGGCTGAGTGAGCTCTTGACAGAAACTGCTCTTTTCAAGGACAGCTCTTGTCAGAACTACGGCTTGCCCAAGGTCATCCAGCCAGGTGCAAGTGGAGGAGTGGGGAATCAAACCCGGTTCTCCCAGATTAGAGTCCGTGCACTTAACCACTACCCTCTCCTCCCCAAACCCTTCCCTTCCCAGGCTTTACCTTCAAATCTCCAGAATTTTCCCAGCCGAGAGCTGGCAATCCTACACATAGGGATGTTGTAAGGGTAAAATATAGGAAAACTAAGTAAGCTGCTTTGGGGAGAAAGGCAGAGTATAAATGAAATAAATAAATAAACAGAACACCCACTCATGATGCCTCATGGACATCAATATCTGAACATCTTTTTATAAGAAAAGACTAACAGGACAATCCTAAGAACATTTGCCAGACAGTAAGCCCCATTGGAGACTAGAGTAAACTTCTGAGGATTGCTCTCCAACAGTGCAGTCGTAGGTCAAGTTGTATCTATTTAAGCCCCTGAAGCTAAGCAGGGTTGGCTCTGGTTAGTATTTGGACGAGAGACCACCAAGAAAGTCCAGGATGGCTATGCAGAGGCAGGCAACAGCAAACCACCTCTGAACATCTCTTGCCTTGAAAACCCTACAGTGATCATCATAAGTGGGCTGCAGCTTAATGGCACTTTCCACCATAGAGAGGAAATGATAGGGCAAGCAAGTCTGTTGTCTGACATAAGGTAAGGAGATGATGTAGAATCCAGCCACTGGAAATCAGAAAAAAGATACTGCTGTCTTGAAGGAATGCATTTGCTCAGGGTGCACTAGACCTTTGGGACTCCTTGATGTCAGAGGTCCATCAAAGCTGAGGTCTCTGGATTGGGATATCCTGGGCCTGCCAAAGGACTACCAGAGGCACAATTCAAAGGATGGATGGTTTGTGTGGATCAAAAGCACAACATATGTTTGCATGGTTTATCCAGTGTTACAAAAAAGAAAACAAACCATAGATATTTGCTGTTGTTGTTGTTCAGTCGCACAGTCGAGTCCGACTCTTTGCGACCCCATGGACCAGATCACGCTAGGCCTTCCTGTCTTCCGCCGTCCTCTGAAGTTGGCTCAACTTCATGTTCGTTGCATCGATGACACTGTCTAACCATCTCATCCTTTGCTGTCCCCGTCTTCTTTGACCTTCAATCTTTCCCAGCATCAGGGTCTTCTCCAGTGAGTGCTCCCTTCTCATTTGGTGGCCAAAGTATTTGAGCTTCAGTTTCATTATCTGGCCTTCCAGGGAACAGTCAGGGTTGATTTCTTTTAGGATTGACTGATTTGATCTTTTTGCAGTCCAAGGGACTCTCAAGAGTCTTCTCCAGCACCATAGTTCAAAAGAATCTATTCTTCGGCGCTTGGCCTTCCTTATAGTCCAACTCTCGCAGCCATACATGACTACTGGGAATACCATTGCTTTGACCATGTGGACTTTTGTTGGCAGGGTGATGTCTCTACTTTTTATCATGCTGTTTAGGTTCGCCATCGCTTTCCTCCCAAGGAGCAGGCGTCTTTTAATTTCATGGCTGCTGTCACTGTCTGCGGTGATCTGGGATCCCAGGAACGTGAAGTCTGTCACTACTTCCACGACTTCCCCTTCTATTTGCCAAGGAGTGATGGGGCTGGATGCCATGATCTTAGTTTTTTTGATGTTGAGCTTCAAGCTCACTTTTGCGCTCTCCTCTTTTACCCTGAGCAAGAGGCTCTTAAGGTCCTCTTCACTTTCTGCCATTAGAGTGGTATCTTATCAAAAGCAACTGAGAGAGTCCACTACTGTTAGATAAGTTTAGATGTTATACAGACTTCATTGCCACAAGGCTTTCCCATAAAGGTTTATTTACACTAAAACACCTCATGGTGCCAACCTCTTCAGAAGGGAGCCCATGAGAACTGACTGTTCTGATCCAGAGTAATTCTTGTGTTTCCTGCCAACTCAAAATATTTTGAATGCAATCTTTGTTCTTGGACTTCTTGCTTGCAGTGTGTTATTTCCTGTGATTTGGAACTCCAGAATGTCTCAGCTGTTTTTTCCTTCTTTATTGACTCATTTTTACTACTTTTGGAGCCCCAGGGTACTCTGAAAAAGTCAAATGCTTATGCATTGTAACACTAGCCTAACAGCAAAATTGTTCGCAAACATGTAGCTGTGTTGTGGAGCCACAGGTGCTCCAGTATTTCTGGCTGCTCACAGACCAAACATTTCCAATCAAAACAAATAAAAAACCTGACTAATAGAACACTGGGCTACAAATGTGTCTGGTCATGATCTGTGTTGCCAATTTAAAACCTTGCTCATCATCAAAGGACTTTGTCATATTAAATGAGAAGGAGGAGGAGGTTTACCAACCTCAAAATGGAGCCTGGAGCTCTCTAGACTATGTATATCAGTTCCCCTGGAGGAAATGGCAGTTTCAGAGGGTGGACAGTATGGCATCACATTCCCACTGAGCTTCCTCCCCTACTCCAAATCTGCCTCCCCAAGGGCACCACCTCCAAACCTCTAGGAATTTCTCAAGCTGTGGTTAGCAACACTAAGGGGAGTCTTATCTGTGCAACAAGAACAGTGATGAAAAGTTAAATGCTAAAACCAGTATTTTAGATTTGTAGCCTAAATTCAAAGAAACATGAAAGTAGTTCCATGCACACAAAAAGGTGTGTGTGGGGGGTGAAGCTTGTTTTCCTTGAATGGCAGATATGCATGCTGCGTGGAAAGCCACATTTGGAATGGAAGGATTTTTCAACTTGCAATATGGCATGGAGATATGTTGCAAAAAGAAATCAAGTGGAAAATGAAGGTGGTGGCTGGACAACTTCACATTTTCCTGGATGAGGCAGATTGTTTAGATCCTTTCCAATTAGATTTTAGGCCTAGTTATGGGAATGAAACAGGATTGATCTCCCTGAGCCAGGAGATGGACTGTGGGAGTGCAACTTTGTTGATTCTCCTGGATCTCTCAGTGACTTTTGATACCATCAATCATGGTATCCTTCTGGACTCCCTTTCTGCACTGGGGCACTGTTCTGTGGTGGTTCCGGTCCTACCTGGAGGGCAGGTATCAGAAGGTGGTGCTGGAAGACTGCTGTTCAACCCCTAGGCCTTTGGCCTACGGGCCCCACAGTTTTCCACCTTGTTCCTTATGCTCTTTAATATCTACATAAAATCACTGGGTGAAGTCATCTGGAGATATGGGCTGGGTTGTCACTGATATGTGGATGACTCTCAGTTCTATCTTGTGCTTTGGATTCCCCCACCTTTTCTGAGATAGGTGGATGGCAACCTGGGAGAGGGTGTCCTTAATTGTAGCACCAAAACTCTGGAACTCTCTCCCAGGGAAACTCACCTGTCCCCTTCTGTTGCCTGCAGGTAGAAACTTTTTCATTTTGTTTGGTGTTCCCTCAGTGTTATTTTTTATGTTTTCATCGTATTTTTTTTTAGCTTAAGTGTTTTAATGATGTGATTTTTTTAAATAGTTTTAAAAACATTTTATGGCATATGTTTTAACTTGTTAGCTGTCTTGGTGGCCATTATGAGGGCAGAAAGGTAGATTATAAATTTTATGAAATGAATAAACAATCTCACATGACCTGTCAAAGCCCCTAAGGACACATAAAGAAACTCTATGGATCTTGACTGTTTTCTACACCTTCCAGTCAATCCATGTTAAAGTGATGATTCTTGATGCGACAGTTCCAACAATCAAGCTCTGTTATGGACTCTAGCCCTTTGTTCCAATGAATATAGTGTCACAGGATATGACTGCTTCTAAATTTAACAATCCTTAGCAACAAGAACATGGAATCCTCCCATGTTCATCATGCATGGTTGCTCATCTCTTCAGTTTTATATCTCATTATCCTGTAGAAAACAACTACTTAAAATCTTTATTAGTTGGTCCTATATTATAATTTTCTCATCCAAGCCAGGCCTTAGCAAAAAAAATAATAAGATCAGCCGCTACCTCCACTATTACATCTTCTGTAGTGGGGATCGGCTTCCCAAGTCCCCCCGGGGGGTGGGGAAACCCCTGCCCCAGAGGCCTGTTCCCCGCTGCTGGAGGATTGGGCCCCGGGGGGAACCCCACCCCGACGTGTGCATCACCCAGAAGTGACGCGACCATGCCAGGCATGCCATGGTCATCCGAGCGCGTGGGAGTCCCCCGGTAAGGAGATATTTCGACTTGGCAACCCTAAGTGGGGAGCTCCCTCCTGGTGTCATTCCATTACTATCAAGGGGATATTGTCATTTGTGATGTTAAAAAGGTAAAGGTTCCCTTGCTCGAAAGCCAGTCGAATCCGACTCTAGGGTTGCGGTGCTCATCTCCGTTTCAAAGCCGAAGAGCCAGCGCTGTCCGCAGACATTTCCGTGGTCATGTGGCCGGCATGACTAAACACCAAGGCACACGGAACGCTGTTACCTTCCCACCGAAGTGGTACCTATTTATCTACTTGCAATTTCTTGCTTTCGAACTGCTAGGATGGCAGGAGCTGGAACTAGAGATGGGAGCTCACTCCATCATGCGGCACCCGGGTCTCGAACTGCTGACCTACTGACCTTCCACAGCCTGCAGTTATATTTATTGTTGGTTTTAAAAATTTTATTATCAGCCTTACAATAAGAGTATAAATAGTGAGAAATAAATGTTATGCCACTCTCAGCTCTATGATAGGCTTATTTCATGATATGTTAAATCTGTAAGTCTTTAGCAGGTCATTATCTTTGATCAAGAATATCCAGAACAATCATAATAAAGCTTTTCACTGTCAAAGTACTATTATGCCCCATCTCTAATGATATAGCAGGTAATGAAATTAGTTTGCCAATGTGCATTATATTGGGATCTCATTTCATGATATTTGAATGACTATCAATGATTCTTAAGTATATGGTCCTCAATTTTCTCTTATTCCCCCTTTCTCAGTTCCTGCTGTTGTGGCCAGTTCAGAGCTAGTTAAAAGCTGATGAGACCAAAAACACTGGATTCTAAAAATGTAATGCAAATATAAAAGAGAAATGTTCAGTTTGAAAGAAAGGCATGCCACTGTTAAGATAGCAAAATAACTCCAAGATTGATAAAAGCACCCCCATACACAGGGAGTCTTAATCAAGCCACTCACAACATAAACCCCAAATATTCAGTCTTAGTGCATTTCAGATGCCTCCGTTTTTTCTAACCAGTCATCAATGCTGTAAGGTTGTGGCCAAAGAACCTAGCAACCTGGCAGAGTTTTTATACTAATTTAACAAATAGATTCTGGGCCATTTGCACCATCTGTTGTCCAGGTGTCAGTCATGGAAGAAAAAGGGGACAGATGGAGAAACCAGGCCAGAGGAAGCCACTTGGACACAAAATTATCATCCCACTGAGGAAAACACATGAAAACAAAGTACACTGGCCAGTAAAACATGAACTTGGTAATGAAGTCATGAAACAAAATGCCAACAGCATCATATATCTCAATCCTAATAGAGCTTTTATTAAAAAAAAATTTTTTTTGCTGGAACAGGACAGCTCTCATAAAACCAGGGATGAGATCCAAGTGTGGAAAGGACCACAATCACTGGACCTAACAACATTAACTACACCATCTCAGGTTCATTTACTTACTCATCTTCTAACATTGTATATGCCATTAAATGCCAACAATGCCCTTCCTTTCTCTACATAGGGTAAACAAGTCAAACCCAACTCCAAAGGATAAAAGGACACAAATCTGACATCAACTTCCCAGGACACTCAAGAGGATCTCAAATTAGCTGCTTTATTGCAAAGGAATTTCAGAAACAGACTAGAATGGGAAATTGCTGAGTTACAAGTTATTACAACACTCAGGACAATGGGTCCCCCAGGGCTTAACAGAGATACCAGGTTCTTATCTCACTACACATATGAAGTCACTCAGTTCTCGCATCTGATTGTTGACTTTCTTATTATCTGCATGCTAATTTTCTGCTATTCACAGGTCTTACCAACTGCTTTAATGCAATCTTAGCTATATTTATCACTCACTTATGCATCTTGAGTCTGATTCCCTTCCTGGCAACTAAACCCCCCCCCCATATGTAATGACTGGTGAAATCTATTTCAATGTACCTGAAGATGTGTGTATGCACATGGAAACATACCCAGAATTAAAATTTGTTGGTCTTAAAGGTGCTTCTGGACTCAAACTTTACTCTTCCAATAATTACTGGTTCTTATTATTTCACCATCTCCATTGTAGAGTGGTGCTACATTGGGCTGAGCCAGAGAGGAGAGGAGAGGAGAGGAGATTAGATTTATACCCTGCCCTTCACCTGGAGTCTCAGAGTCGCTTACAAACTCCTTTTCCTTCCCCTCCCCACAACAGATACCCTGTGTGGCAAGCAGGGCTGAGAGAGCTCTTTCCAGAACTTTCCTTTAGAGAACAGCTCTGACAGAACTATGGCTTGCCCAAGGTCATCCAGCAACTGCAGCTGAAGGCGTGGGGAATCAAACCCAGTTCTCCCAGATGACAGTCCACGCACTTAACCACTACACCAGTCACTCAGTTCTCGCATCTGATTGTTAACTATCTTATTATTACTATGCTAATTTTCTGCTATTCACAGATCTTACCAACTGCTTTAATGCAATCTTAGCTATACTTATCACTCATGCATCTTGAGTCTTAATTAGCCCTTAGAATCATAGAACCACAGAGTTGGAAAGGGCCATACAAACCATCTAGTCCAACCCCCGGCCCAATGCAGGATCAGCCTAGAGCATCCCGGACAAGTGTTTGTCCAGCCACTGCTTAAATACTGCCAGTGAGGGGGAGCTCACCACCTTCCTAGACAGCTGATTCCACTGTTGCACAACTCTTAATGTAACAGTTATGCCTATTTTGATACACCCCAATATTGCATTAGCCTTTTTTTGTTGCTCACACTGAGTGCTCATGTTTAACTTACAGTCCACCCATACTCCAAGATCTTGTTCACACACACGTATCCCCCATCCAGTATGGGTGTTCCTCATTTTCATTACCCAGATGTAGAACTTGGCACTTATCCTTGTTAAATTGCATCTTGTTCATGTCTGCCCACTTTTCCAGTGAGTTCAGAACTCGCTGAATTCTATCTCTATCTTCTGGTGTATTTGCTGCTTCTCCCAATTTGGTATCATCTGCAAATTTAATAAGTAGCCCCTCCACACCCTCATCCAGATCATATTGAAAAGTACGGGGTCCAGAACTGAGCCCTGTGGCACCCCACTGGACACCTTCCTCCATTCAGAAGAAGAAGAGATTGGATTTATACCCCGCCCTTCACTACCCAAAGGAGCCTCAGAGCGGCTTACAACCTCCTTTCCCTTCCCCTCCCCACAACAGACACCCTGTGAGATAGGTAGGGCTGAGAGAGCTCTTTCAAGAACTAGCATCAGGGAGGCTGGGCCAGCAAGGACAGCTCTTGTCAGAACTATGGCTTGCCCAAGGTCATCCAGCAGCTGCAAACCCGGTTCTCCCAGATTAGAGTCCGCGCACTTAACCACTACACCAAACTGGCTCTCATTCAAATGAAATGCCATTGACAAATACTCTTTGAATGCAGTTCTCCAATCAGTTCCCTATCCACCTAACCATCCTAGAACTCAGTTCACAGTCCTCTAGTTTACCCATCAGAACATCATGGGGAACCCTGTCAAAACCTTCCTGGCAACTATTCTCTCTCGACCTATATTTAATGGTTGGGAGGTGGTGGGCTCTCCTTCTTTGGAGGTTTTCAAACAGAGGCTAGATGGCCATCTGACAGCAGTGTGGATTTTGTGAACTTAGGCAGATCAGGAGAGGGAGGGCAGGAAGGGTTGCCTCAGTGCTTAGTTCTTGTGGCCCTTTCTTACACTCCCAGGGAAATGCTGATTTCCACTTTGGGGTCAGGAAGCAATTTTTCTCTGGGCTGGTTTGGCCAGGGATCCTGGAGGTTTTTTGTCATCTTCTGGGTGTGGAACAGTGGTCACTGTGGGTGTGGAGGGGGGAGGTATTTGTGAATTTCCTGCCTTGTGCAGGGGGTTGGACTAGATGGCCCTGGAGTTCCCTTCAGCTCTATGATTCTTTGATGTGAGTGGCAGAATACAGGAGGCAGAGAAGAACAATCCCACTTGAAAACATTTTAAGGTGGCTGCTATGCTGTTATCCATCTTGGGCATGGCAGAACAGAAAACAAATGCTAACAAAATGATGGCAGATGCTGAAGCCTCAAGTATGATGGAAAATTTGAGGAAACAAAGAGTCCTAGAGTAAGCAGCATTGCCATAGCATCATACATGTCTGGAGACTGAGCCTTGGGATTGTTTAGTTTGGAGAAGAGGAGATTGAGGGGAGACATGATTGCTCTCTTTAAATATTTGAAAGGATGTCATTTGGAGGAGGGCAAGGAGCTGTTCCAGTTGGCAGCAGAGGATAGGACCCGAAGCAACGGGTTTAAATTGCATGCAGAAAGGTATCAGCTGGATATTAGGAAAAACTTTTTCACGATCAGAGTGGTTCAAAGGTGGAATCAGCTGCCTAGGGAAGCAGTTAGCTCCCCTTCACTGACTATTTTCAAGAAAGGTCTGAGTGAGTATTTGTCAGACATGCTTTAGGCTGGTCCTGCATTGGGGAGGGGGTTAGACTAAATGGTTTGTATGGCCCCTTCCAACTCTATGATTCTATACATAGTCTCAAGATTTTATGTATCTTATTTGCTTTCTCAAAGTCAATGGTTTCCTTTCTTTATAGCAGCCTTTATCTTTGAGGCCCAATACCAATCCTAACAAAACAGAAAAAAATAACCCTAGATCTGAAATTTGGAATCAGTGAGGCATTTCCTCCTATAGATGCCCAGCCTAAGTAGGTTCATCAGCACATTTTTGTAGCTTTTTGTTCTGGGCAAGTGCTGATTAATCAAGACAGAATAATTGGGCTAAGAATATACTATTTTGAGTATTACATTAGAACTCCCTCTCTAACTTAAATAATTGAGAACAATAAGGAATTGAAAACAATGCAGCAGAAGCATTCCTACAGAGAAATACCATAGGTAATTCAACCAACTGCAGTCAATGAGAAATTCAATCTCTAGGTGTGAATAATCCCATAATTGCAGATGAGACCAAGCAAACCATAATACTTGAAGCAGGTGTTCCATATGCATGTCACCCCATGTGAGATAATCAACCTAAGTAAGAAATGAAATGTCATATGAGATTGTTTCATTGTTATTATTAGATGCATTTTAAAGAGTTTATCATGAGGATTCTTCAGTCAGGCTGGGCATTCCCTCTTCCACAATTTAAGCTTAGGACAAGAAAATGCATTTTAAGACTTAGAGGAATATTTCATATAATCATGTTGGGTGTTCCTTTTCTTTCCAAATCTGAAGAACAAGAAACCATTCAAAAGCAATAAACCTTTAAGAAAATCCTTCAGTCTCAGAATCACAGCTTTTTAATGTCCCTCTACTCATCCTGTCAATTCTATCAAAAAATCAAAAGGATAAAGTAACCAAATATAAGACTTATTATTTTATCAACACAGAGAATTGTGTGCACGACTTTTTCTAGCTATCTGCAAACCCTGAGCTCAGATACTTTTACCAACTATAAAACAAATATAACTAAGAATGGAATGAGATGTAACCCAGATCTTGTTTGTTTTTAACCTTACAGTAGCTGCACGAAGTTGTTGATTTGATCAGGGAAGCAGAACCAACCTTTTTGCTCTGCACTGTTTTCCGAACCTAAACAATTTCCTGAAAGCTGCTCTTAGCTCCATGTGGGGCAGGAGGAAGACAAGCATAGTGCCTAGCCTTTTTCCTTCATGAATCTAATAGCAACTTAGAAGAGTGATTTAGATCAGGGAAACAACAGGAGTTAAAGGATCAAGCACAATTCCCCCAAGTAATTAGCCAACCCACACAGTTCCTTTGAAGTGTAAAAAGAATGTAGGACCTTCTACACCATATCCCACATCACATGACAAAAAGAAGTGGGGGGGGAAAGCTTTTTAAATGAACACTTGGTAACAGCGTTCCGTGCGCCTTGGTGTTTAGTCATGCCGGCCACATGACTACAGAAATGTCTTCGGATAGCACTGACTCTTTGGCTTTGAAACGGAGATGAGCACCACAACTCTAGAGTTGGACTCGACTGGCTTTCGAGCAAGGGAACCTTTACCTTTACCGGTGATACTTACATGCAGTAGAGATAAATTTCTGAAAAACAAGTACAGAAAATCCACCTTGTATTAATAATGGTGACTTAGATTATGCAGCCACCAAAATTCTTAGTATTGGGAGAATGTGCTTGGGAAAAGAATTCAAAACTGAAGAGGAAAAAAAGTGGGAGATCCAGTAATGGATTTCCATAAAATTTTAAGAACAGTCAGCCAGAAAATCCAGCATGGGGAAATTAAAAAATAATTAAAAATACACATTATGGAAGAGTGTTATGCATTTATGAATATGCATTATAAGAGCCCAGTTCTTAATGATCAACCCCAAGAAAGCAATATTCAGTTGTGGCTCAGGTTCACTCAAACAAAATATATATTATTCTATGTTATATCATAGGGTTGCCAGTTGTCTGAAGAAGAAGAAAAAGTTCTGTCCCTTTATTAGAGTCTTAATAGAATGGTTTTTACTGAGTGATGTTATTTACCTCCATGCTGTCAATAATTTCAGCTGTTCATTTCCATGCAGTAAGCCTCTTTTAAAAGGACAGAATTTTTTTCTCCAGGCCTGTTTGTGATCTAGTATGAGAATAATCAACTTTTAAAATATAGGTCATTAACCATAACAGTGCAAGCCAAAACAGAGTTACATTGAAATCAAAAGACGTAGAAAGGGATTGCACTGCAAAAGAGCTCCAACTGCACTGAGAACCCTCAACACCCTCTGCCTCTTTCTTTTTTTCATAGTAAAATGTACTTCTTGCATTTGTGTTCTCTTACCAGGATGAAGGATAAAGTGCCCTGGAACGCTTGTGATCAATGAACGGATGTGCAGGAGAGAAGAAATGTCATAAGTAGCATTCACTAGTTCATTCCTTTGGAAATGTTTCATTTTTAATATCCGGATTCTGTTCATCTGCTTATTTGGTGATGTATCTACTTCCATATCACATTCTCTAAAAGCTGAAAATAAATTTGGTCTTAATATATTTGCAAACCCATCTCTTCAGTTATGTGTTACTTTCTTTTCATGTACCATTAGCTGGAAAGTGGGATCTAGTCAATGTTCTGCACATGCAATTCATGGAAGACATTTTGAAACAAACATCTATATCTGTAGTGAAGAACAAATATGAGAACACATTTAGTACAGATGATCTGCTTTTGATCATTACAATGGTATATGGCTGTTTATAGGCTTGGACTGGTTCATTAGGTGGTATTCTGGTGTTTTGGAAAAATTTTATATAGTAACATAACACTAAGTCTTACTGGCCAGTGGAGTAAATCTAGTATTTCATCACATTAATGTGGGTGCAATCTGTCATCCGAGGATAGAAAAACCAGGGATTCATCAGCCACACAAATAATGCTTGGATGGCACCATCTCCAAAACCAGGGTGTACTATGTACCTGATGGCCTGCAATGCATGGTTTCTGCACATGTAGTTCAGGATCTTGAGGTTTGATTGGACTGGACATAGGGAATATCTTTTTTAAAAAGGCTTGGTCCATGAAAGACCTGAAAGTGCAGAGCTGAAACATTGGTTACTAATTGTCAAAGTACCTTTCAAAATCACATGGAGACTTAGGTATAGGCTACCATGACAATTCTGTAGTATCACTGGTGGTGCTAAGTCATTCATCTCCCAGGCATTGACTAGTTTGTTTTTACTTGTCATAACCTATCATTAGATAGCTTGATATTTGACTAACAGGTAAATCATTTTCCATAAAGTGTTCCTCAGAGAAATACATGACTATTAAAGAAATTCCCTAACTACAAAAGGATTTCCAAAAATAATGAAGAAGGAAAATCATAGAATGTTAGAGTTGGAAGGTACCTTACAGGTCATCTAGTCCAACCCCCTGCATTCTGCAATCACACACTAATACAAAGCGTATGGAATAATATATAGGATCAATGTGGAAAACACTCAAGAGCTTAGACATGAGTTACAAATTACTTTGGATAATAAGACCATTAACTTATGAAGGATTATAAATTGTAATGATGGCTTTGTATTAGTTATTTGAAGGTCAGAAAACAATCTGTTTGAGGGACCATACTGGGACGTTGTGGACAGTGCTGATATTACTTTTATTTATCTCAAAATTAATGCCAAGATCCATGTAGTTTTCATGTACAGTGAAGAGCATTCCACTTTTCATATACTGGGTCAATTTAATTTTTCATGTATAGCTGTTAGGACCAACACAGAGATTTGGCATAAGTAAGGTGTTTATACTGGTCGTGGTGTGTAAAGAGTGGCATACATTATAAGGATTTTAGTATTTTCTCTTAAGAAATATGTCTGATAGTCTACATTATTAAGAAAATGCTGCTTCAAATGGTAAGTAGATCCTTTACTTTTGCTGTCCAGCTCAAGGGAACTCTAAACTGGTAGTCAGTGGTAGAACAGATGGAAGAGGAAACTAGTTGTATACACTTCCCACAGAGGACAATCCAAGAGACAATTGCTTTAACTACAGGGAATTGTATTGGGGTAAACATTAGGAACAAGTTATTGACTTTAAGGAGTAGTCTGGTATCCAGGGAGGTTATAGGAGTTCTCTATAGGCTGTTTTTGTTTTTAAAGCATGAGGCAACATTTTACAGCCATTTCGGCTGATTCTCATTGAAACTACAAATCCAAGCTTCTTTCAAATGATTCTTCATTTTGAGTCAACAGGTAAAGAAAGTATCCCACATTTGATTTCGGGGTACAACATTCAGTCTCTAGTGGTTTTGCAGCCCTGGGACACTGACAAATATTATAGACAAGATCAACATATCTCTCCACTGGTTTCTTAGAACTCAGCCCACCACCTTCACCATTTCTTGCCTTCTTTACTGGAAATGAGGATTTAGAAGGACTAGAGGTACCTAGAAGAAGGAACAGTTTTTAAAATGATGCCTCTACACAAGTCTAATACAGAAAATATCATGTTCTGTATAGGGAGATACAACCTGCCCTACCTTACCTATAATAATACCTGCAACAGAAAATACAAATTGGTTTTGTGTAAATAAAAAATAGTCATTAGTTATCAGCCCATTTTCATTTTTATACCTTTACTAGTGCAGTCCCATGATACTCGTGGGGGGGAATCACTCCTTCTGATCATCGCTGCTGCCAAGCTGGCCTGGCTCCCCGCCAACGTCTCACTGCAGGGGCAGTGAAGAGTGCTGTGCCCTCCCATCTAACTTCCTGGGTGACTGCTCAATAGTGGGGGGGAGAGCAAGAACTCATGCAACCTCTCCGATTCCCTTCCAGCAGGTAGGAATACAGGCTTGCTGGCTCACCAGGGGGGAGTGAGGGTTCCTGTGTCCCCTGATTCCTTCCATCCTAGCTCAATGTGGGGGCCTGTAAAACTTGCAAAAGGGGGAATCTCATCTCCCCCCCATTGATGAGTTCTCATGGCTCCAGGCCCAGCCCTCACCTATGAACCCAGGTGCAGCAGGGGAGCTGGGAAACCTCAATAACTGCAGGGGATCCCTCTCCCCATCTTAATTACTATCCTCAGGGCTACTGGGTTTCTCACACACACACACACACACACACACACACCCATCAGCAAGAACTCTGGTGGGCACAGTGTGGCTCCTGACTTCAACCTGCCACAGCTTCTCCCCCCATCGCCACTGCCGATGCTAGGGCTGCTGTGACTCCCTTTCCCCCATTGCCACAACCCTCACTGGGCCCTGGGCGCCTCCTGGCCTCCACTACTGTGCCCGCTGTCATCCCCAAGGCTGCCAAGGCTCCCCTACCATCACCAACCATCAGCAAGAACTCCAGCGGCACCAGTTCAGCTCCTGGCTTTGCCCCGCCATAGCTTCTCTCCCCCATCACTGCTACCCCACCACAGCTTGTAGCATCTGCTGCCAAGCTGGTGCAACTTCCTCTCTCTTCCCCAATCATTGCACATCGTATTTCTCAATTCTTTTCCAATCATCAATACATCTGATTCTCAACATGGCCCCATCTGTGTATACTTAAATCTATGGTCAGACAACACAGATCTTTCTATAAACCGAAGAAAAACCCCAAGTTTGCAGAAAAATCTGAGATCATTTAAAAAGACCTATCCAAAATGATAAAAGCAGTGACTGTAGCATTAAGAAACAAATGCCCTTAGTAGCTGTTGCTAGGCAACCAGAACAATATTGCCAGCATTCAAGCCTTGGTTTCTGTCAGTAAAAGGCAGGGGGGGATTGAGCAAGGCTTTTTCCAGGGCTGTTTCGGCTTTCAGGGAGGACACCTCAGGGCCAGGCCAAGACACAACCTCTGGCAACTTGCTACCATATGACTTGCATGACTCATTCAAGACTGGCTGCTTGCTACTGTTCAATAGCAGCCACCCTCTGAAAGCCAGTGATATATAGTGACTAGAGTTTCAGACTAGGGTCTGGGAGACTCCGGTGCCGGTCACCACTCTTCCATATAAGTACAGTTGCCAACTCCAGGTTGGGAAATTCTGGAGATTTTGGAGTGGAGTCTAGGGATGATGGGGCTTGGGGAGGGGAAGGACATCAGTGGGTATGCTCCCCTATAGTCCACTATCCTAAGCAGCCATTTTCTTCATAGGAACTGATCTCTAGACTGGAAATCAGTTGTAATTCCAGATCTCAAGGCCCCACTTGGAGGATGGCAGTTATGTATTCTCAGACTAACCTACTTCACAGGGATGTTGTAAGGATAAATGGAAGCAAGGAGAATGATGGGAGTTGTTTTGGGTTGCCATTGTGGAGAAAGGCAGAGTATAAATCAACTGAATAAATACAGAGTATAAATGAACTAAATAAATCACATGTAGCAGTATAAAAGAGCAAGAGTCAAAGAGCACCTTAAAGACTAACAAAATTTGTGCCACAGTATGCACTTTCATGAGTCACTGCTGACTTCTTTAGATACCATCTAAATAACAGATGTAGCTGAAGGCAGGGGGGCAGATAAAAGGTAGATTGGTGGGTGGGTGGGTGTATGTAAGGAGAGAAGGTGAGGATATGGGGGTTGCCAGGAGGAGGGAGGAAATAGTGTGGGGAGGCAATACTGCAGTACTAGGTTCCTGCAATGCTTTATAGGTTCCTACACCATGCAGCTGGTCCCAGACAGTAGCTGGCAGTGCACAATTGAGCCCAGCCTTGTGGCTGATACTGTGCAACTTGGCCATACTTTTCCTGTCAGAGGGAGGGAAGGATGGAAGCTAAAGATGGGGGACAAATAAAGATAGCTTGTCTGATGTGTGGGAAGGACAAAAAGAAGCAGGAAAGGGGGAGAGGTTATAGAGGCTTTCGGGGAACAGAAAGAGAAATAGAGGAGAAGAGAAAATTGGACCCCTCCAGGACTCTCTGGGTCTCCCTACTTGTTACAATAATATTCTTTTAAGAAGTGAGGCACCTTCATTTGTGGGATCATCAAAAGGCAGTGTTCCCATCCAGCACAAAAGATCTGCTGGCAGAAAAGGGTTTTATGCAGACCAGCCATATGGATGAAGATAGGCATCTGCTTTTCGAGGTCCCATGGATGCATTTTGTGATGGGGATGTCTGAACAAAATGAGATCAGGTCCCCAATCTTATAAAGCTCTCTTTCTATACTTCTCTGGGTGCCTTTTAAACGTTTTATAGGACTCCATCAGGCAGCATAACTAGACAGCAGGAGATACTATCTCCTCTTCCCTAAGGTTAATTTACCTCCAGTTCTCCAGCAGCTTAGAAGCAGATGCAGCACCGCACTTGTATCAAAGACATTGCATTTGCAATCTGCTGCCTTTTTTGTTTTGTTAGCATTGTCTCTTGTACATACTAATTAGTAAAGCCCTTTCCCAGTGTTTTGAGAACATCAAGCTACAGTCTCTTTCAAAGGAAATGTTGAAGATTAATTTCAAATTAAGGAAGGCATTTCAGTGTTTGCATATTCCATAAATAGTAACTCTTTCAGTTTTTCTAGAATTTTTAATTCTAAAAAGTCCACATATAAGTATTACCATTGATATTGTGGAGCATAAGTGAAAAGTATGAATATGTATGCCCCGTATTTTATATTTTTACTAGAACAGTGTTCTCAAGGATACAAGCGATTTTTAACTATCATCTAGACTAGTTTGGGACCTTCAGGTGGATTGCTGAAATTATCATGCTGGATTTTGACTCAAGCCCCTATGCAGCTATCAATTTTTGCTGCCTTTTGGAAGGATCTCCTACATACAGAACAAGGGTGCTAGGCCTCTTGCCTCTCATTTTCATACATGCTGAGAGGAACAGTAGGACACGTGGTGAAGTCACTCAGGGATGGAGATAATTCCTCCATGGCTCTGAACCTTGTCTTGTTCCTCCTACATTTCCCGTCTGGTGCTTGGCTTGTATTTCTTATTCTGAACATTTTGGGTTTTCTGCACATGGTCTTGACTTTCACACTGGTGAGGTCATAACCCTAGCTCCTTTCTTCACAGTATATAATTCTGTTATGCAGTTTCCTTCACGTGCTTGCAGCCCAGTAAGTTCCATGGTTAGTGGGTTCTGGGTCTGGAAGGGTTGAAGGCTATTGGTCTCAATGCCCACCATACTCAGTTTAGAGGCAATTGGGCAAATAATTCTAACTTTAAGCTGTGTAGAGACAACCCAATTGCAACAAATGATTGGTAAGAACGGAGGTTGCTACACTGTGTACAGAGAGCACCTGGATCAATGTAGTCTCCATATGCAAAAATTCCTTACATTGTTTGAGTCTTCTCCACCAGAAGAAAAATTGTTAGAAACAAATTTTCCCCATTCATGTAGAAAACGTCTGCTCGAGAAAGTTTTGCCACATGGATAAATCTACTATTAGGAGCAATTCAAAGCAGCCTTCACATAGCAGCCGTTTCACCTTTGCTGGTAAGACAGAAACAGTACTGACTGTACAGAGCACTGGAACCATCATTATATACTGTCAGGTTTTTTTATTCTTTTATTTTCAGTATAAGCAATTCCTCACATTTCGGCTTCTTTCTTTTCCAGATTTTGCATTGAATTAGTATACTTCTTAAGAAAAGTAATTTTCTCACCTGACCAATTAGTTAAAGTAGAACAATGAAAAGTGAACTGAAGGTCCAACTTGCTTAATTCAGGTCCCTTGACTCCTTACATTCTCTGGAAACAATTTCATTACATTTTTAACATGCCTCCTTATGAGAAGAAGTAAGATATGAATCACGAAGAACACTGTCTTGTGTATCAACGGGGGTTATACCTTTTGTTTAAAACTTCAAAGAAATAGAAACTGTAAAGTAGAAATATCCATTATTTGAATGTAGTGCTGTCCATTTAGATAGCTCATTACATTATAAGCCGAAAAGGCAGGTTTCTGCCCCCAAGAAGCTTACAGTCTAAAGGTTTGATGGTGGGGGGTCATGAGTGGGAAAGGAAGGAAAAAGTGATATTCAGCTCAAGAGTGGAGGAAAAGGAGAGGCAAAGGTGAATCTGATTAATGTGAGAAAGTGTCTCAGGGAAAAGCAGCAGGTGTGAGTTTTTCAGCTATGGAGTAAATTCTGTTTCCCTCAGTTTTGCCCCTAACAACACATTGTTCATGCTGTGGAGTAATGAATTGTGACTGTCTTTTCCTGTTTGTTTTCCCCCCATGCTTTTGGGCAGGCTGTTTTCAAGCACTCTCTATGTTTATCTGATCAAATGTTTGGTTGGCATTTTTAACATATTAAAGAATTCCATTTTAAAATACTATAGGTATTCAAAACTACTGTGAGAAGGACACTGTGTATGCTGCTCTGATTCCATTCTGAATACCACTCTAGTCTCAGTAAGACAGCGGCTTTGTGATTAGCAAAAGGGGCAGCCAATCACCGCTGTGCAAATCTAACTTCTGCTGAAAACTGGAGCCCTGTTTGATCATTATGATTTTGATGCTCCAACTTCAGGTAACAGGAAAGAGCACTACTCATGTTCTTCCCAGTTCAAACAGTAGCCATTTCATGTGAACAGGACAACACATATAATTTCTCATTTTGGCAAATGCAAACACATACTCCCTAAAATCTATGTTTTCGATTGCACATACCAAAGCTGAGAAAATATGTGCATTGCCTGTTCACACAAAATGGTGAATATGTGTATTGAGAAGATGGTGTGTAGTGCAGTTCCCCTTTGCATATATTTGGTACATATATTTGCATATATTTGGTGCATATACAGCAAAACTGTACAAACTGAACAAGCCTCAGAAGAAAAGGTTTCCCCTGAGTTTAGTCCGGCAGGAGAGGTCTCTCTGTCTCTCAAAACTTATCTTTCTAATGCATATGGTTGCCAGGGAATAGATCACATCAGCTTCATAGGAATGTCAAACCTTGGTTTGACTCTGAATGTGTTCATGCAAAAAAAGAGTTAAATTGCTTATACTCCCTCTCTTTGAGTAATAACTTGGAGAAAAGAGCAGAGGTATGAGTAGCTCTAGTGAACCAGAAAAAAACACTATACAAATGCATTATTCAAAGGAAGAAGAAAGAGCATACTTTGAAACTTTGGAACTTATACAGGCTGTAAGATTTAAGGGGTCCTCACCCCTAGATATGTATACCTTGGCTGATAACTGGACTGTCTTTTTTCAGAACCTCTGATGCTCAATACCCAGTCCCCCTTTTTGGGAATCAAAGAGAATCTCCCGTTAGGGCCGGCAGTTAGCACGCAAGAAATAAAAGCTCATATAGTGCACTTAAAACACAGAAAGACCTCTGGATTAGATGGAATGCCCCCTGAGGTGCTAAAAGAGAATGTAGTCTGGTGGACAGTTTCTCACAACTTTTTTCACCTACATTGATCAAACTGGTCAAATTTCAAAGCAGTGGGGGGATTGCTATAGCTGTCCCTGTTGTTAAGAAGGGCAACAAAAATGATCCAGCAAACTATAGGCCCATAAGCCTTTCAAATATCATCAGTAAAATATATACAAGGCATATTCTAGATAAATTATAATTATGGCTGGAACAGGAAGAAATTATTCCATTAGAACAATCAGGTTTTAGAATAGAAAGGTCGACATCAGAGCACAGCTAATTGAAAAATATTCAGGAAAAGGCTGAACCTCTTTATATGCAGCCTTCATTGACATGAAGGCAGCTTTTGATTTCATCTCTAGACAAAGACAAGAAGAGGGACCCACGATGCTCACAGGAGGGGAGAATCCCCCCAGCTCCCGGAAGCAGGAGGACCTCAAGGCTGAGGAGGAAGTGGCCACAGGTAAGCTTCCCCTCCCTGGCTCCAGCAGTGAGGCCCGAGTGGCTTCCAGCCACTGATCTCCACCGCCTCTGATCTCCTCCTCTCCTCCCCAGCTCCACCGATCTCGTCCTCCTTCCCCCTGGCTCTAGCAATCTCCTCCTCCTCTGCTGTTGCCCATCTCCTCCTCCCCGCCAACTCTGCCAATCTCCTCCCCCCCCGGCTCCAGCGATCGCCACCGCCGTTGCCAATTTCCTCCCCCCTGCCCGCTCCTGCGGCAAGGCCTGAGCGAGTTCCAGCCACCTGCACAGGGAACGCTCTTTTACTTTTGGGGGGATTTAAATAGCCCCTGCATATTTTCCCCAAGTTTTCAGATTTTTCTGCACATCTGGGGATTGCCCCAAATGTGCAGGAAAATCTCCCTGCCCCCCAGGTGCCCCCGATGTGCGGATTTAGATATTCGCACACAGGAGGTACCTTGGCTATTAGATATATAGATTGTGGCAAAAACTAGAGTGTTCCAGCATAGACAAAAAACTATTATACCTTGTCTGTGCCCTTCATGAGGAGTCATATCTCAGAGTGCAATTCATAGGCCCTACTTTCTGACCCAATAAAAACTTTCCAGGGAGTCAGGCAAGGTTTCCTTTTGACTCCTAGGTTATTTAATTATTATATTAGTGATACAATAAAACATATGACTGATATAAAATTCCACCTGTTGAAGCTTGCTTCTTGTCACCTACCGATACTTCTATATGCAGATAATGCAGCCCTGTTATCTAGGACACCATTAGAACTCCGTAGGGCACAAGACAGTTTTGTAACATATTGCGACAGGGAACATCTGGTGATAAATTTTGATAAAACAAAAATGATGGCATTTGGCAGATGTCCTAAGAAGCATTCCTGGAACATGAAAGGGAATAAAATCAAACAAGTAAATAAATTCATCTATCTGGGGGTGGCTATTCAGGACTCTGGAGCCAATTCAGCACATTGCAACATGATGGCGGGGAGAACTGAGAAAACGGTGCATGCTATTTTCAGATTTTTTCTATCCAAGGAAGGCAGTATTGAAGCTGTTCCAGTTCAAAGTCTTAGCACAGCTCCTTTATGGCATTTATATGGGCATTTCTGCTGCCAACTTACGTACACTCAAGAAGGCTCAGTCTAAAATTTTCCGTAATATTTACAGTTACCTCCCGGTGTGCCAAATGCCCTCCTATGTTTTTAAATGGGTCAACTGAGAACAGACGCTAGAATACTGTTATCTTTTGCATATCAGTAGCTTAATATCTATACAAATAAAAAAGGTCTTTTCCTGCTAATAATTCAAGACTCTCATCAATTTAGAAAGAATGGGACTCTTACCTGAGGATCTTTTGGCGCACAGCAGTGCCCAGATGAAAACCACCATTAAACAAAGGGTTCATGACATAGAGCGACAACAAGATTTAATAAAAGCTCCTTTTTTCCGGGCCCCTAGTGAGTCCAAATATGTTATGAATATAGCCAAATATCTTACTTATTTGGATGTGCCTTCTTATAGAAGAGCTTTTACTTTGGCTCGTTGTGCAGTTATCCCCTCAAGGGTTCTAGATGGGAAATAGAGGAAGATTCCATATGAAGACAGATGTTGCCCTTGCTCTATTGAAGGAGTGGAATCAATGGTTCATATGTTCTTTCAGTGCCCATTCCATCAAGTTTATAGGGATAAGTTTATATCCCCATTTTTAGACAGACCATCAGTAGATGCAGATAAGACCTGCCTGGAGAGACTTTTAATTAATGAAAATCTGACTATCTTCAGACAAGTAGCCAAATTCTGCTTCCATTTGGTAAAATTCCACAATAAGAAGCATGATTATGTGTAGTTTTTTATTTGTATGACTTGTCATCATTTTACGTATACTAGACATTTTAGATTTATCTTAGATTTTTTTAGATTGTGATATTTCATAAATATTTTAAGGTTTTTATGACTAAACATATTTTCTGCGCTGGAATGAATTTCTTTGGTTGTTATAAGAATGTATTCTTATGATTAATGGTCTTTGACTGCAAATAAACATTCATTCATAGGGTTGCCAGCTCTGGGTTAGGAAATACCTGGAGTTTTGGGGGGTGGAGCTTAAGGACAGCAGAGTTTGGGGAAGGGAGAGACCTCAGCAGGGTATAAAGCCATAGATTCCACCCTCCAAAGCAGCAATTTTCTCCAGGGAAACTGATCTTGGTCATCTGATCAATAACAGGAGATTTCCAGGTGTCACCTGGAGGGTGGCAACCCCAAAAGTACAAGAGTGTTTCTCCAGTGACTACACTGCTGAAATTATACCATTCTGAGGGCATCCTTAGACTAAATTTACTACAATATATTTTAATTAATGCTAATTAAATCTTACTTTAACTGAGCTAATTATTAACAGACCAGTGTTTGTTATTGATAAACCTTGGGCAGAATTACAGCCCAGCCTCAGAACAGTGATCTAGATAAAGTCAATCCTGTTATTTATGCGTTTGTGCAATCCGGATTCCAATCTCAACTTTACAGTTTTATTGTGTGTTTTGGACAAGACACCTTCCCCATCTCAGTTGCCACACATATCTGCAGAAATAATATAGTGCTATAACCTATATCCCAGAGTAGTTTAGAGGGGGAAACATGTATTACAGTTGTACGCACTCCAGAAGATACACAGCAGTTTCTGGCAGGATATGCGAAAGCTTTGAAAGATGTTAGGTGTTGTTGTTATGCCTGTTCCTTTCTGTGAATCCTCAAGGGTGAAATTAAGTGTTCTTTCCTACTGATGTTTTGTTCTTACACAAAAGTACTGTTAAAAAGAAACTGTGAAAGAGGCTTTCTTTGCTGCCCAAGAGTGATGTTTCATAATGGGAGGGTTTCCACAGTTGGTGATCAGGGCACTAGGCAAGCTTTTGAACTTGGTGGGTGTACCTGTTGTCCATTCCACAAGCTTCTGGGCATCAATGCTCATTTTGTATGTTGGGATGCCACCCTCTAGGTGGAGCCTAGGGATCTCCCAGAATTACAGCACATCTCCAGACTATAGAGATCTCCTGATAAAGTGGCTAATTTGGAGGATAGACTTTATGGTATTGTATGCCACTGAGGTTCCTGTCCTCCCCAGGCTCCACCCCCAAATCCTAGGAATTTCCCAACCTGGAGCTGGCAACCAACCCCACTCCACCCCACCCACCCCCACTGGTGGCTGGAGGGACCTGGAAACCCTTCACAGCATGCTTTTCCTGTGCACTGGGTTCCTGTTATTCCCATATCACCAAAGGGGGAATTGAAACAGAAGGGTAATGGATTCCCCCAAAGCCACCAAATACATTCATGGCAAAATAGCAAAAACTACTGCAGAGCCAGTTTGGTGTAGAGGTTAAGTGTGCGGACTCTAACCTGGGAGAACCGGGTTTGATTCCCCACTCCTCTACTTGCACCTGGCTGGATGACCTTGGGCAAGCCATAGTTCTGACAAGAGCTGTTCTTGAAACACAGCAGTCTCTGTCAGAGCTCTCTCAGCCCCACCTACCTCACAGGGTGTCTGTTGTGGGGAGGGCAAGGGAAAAGAGTTTGAAAGCCGCTCTGAGACACCTTTGGGTAGTGAAGGGCGGGGTATAAATCCAATCTCCTCCTCCTCCTCTTCTTCTTCTTCCACCTTCAGGTTTTCTCAGAACTGAAGCTTTATCCAAGATGGGGTTGAGGATCTGGATCTACTGCTGCTTGTACCCTTACCTGCCAACCTGAGACTTATTTATATATTAATCTGTTTAAGTAAGCTTCAGTGTCACTGTCACTTCATAACTCTGACAGTTTCCAAGCACTTCAAAGCTATCAAGCTAAATGTAATCAAATTAAAGCATCCCAATAATAAAACATTAAAACAATTTTAAAAGGAAACATAGACCCTAAAATACAATACGTGCAGCAACATAAAAGCAACAACCACATCCAGTGCCCAGGGGAAAAGGCTATTCTTGCCTGCCCTGTAATGTTCTCCATGGACAGAGAATTCTAGCATTCCTCTGGGAAAGCTGTGTTGCCAGTAGACATGAGTCTTTCAACCAGTGAAGATGGTGCCTTGAGTAGGGTTGCCAGAATCCCGGTCCAGCCAGGGGATCCCCTGATCTTTGGGGCTCCAAGCCCCACCCCCCAAGAGGCCTATCATGCATCAACGTGGTCAGCATGGTGATGTCACACAGAACCACTGAGTTTCAGCCAAAATGCTAGAGTGTCAATGTGCGACGTCCCCGGTGTGATGACATCACTTCCATGTGATGTCATCGCACCAACAACATTGCATGCAGTGACTTTGTGCTGCCCCCATACTCCCAGACAGCTCCCTTACACCCCCCAGAACAATTGGACCTGGCAACCCTAGCCTTGAGCAAAGTTTAATTTGCAGACTTAAGAACTGGAATGGTTCACGGAGGAGTAGTGTTCCCCTTGAACACTTTGGACCCTTAACTATTTATGGCTTTGAAGGCCAGTACCAACACCTGGTTTGCCCAGAAACCCCCCTTCACCAAAGAACATCTCCTTCACCCAGCACCTACTTCATGAAACAACATCTGTCTCATAATACAACACCTACCTTATGAAAGAACATCTGCCTCAAAACAACCTACCTCATGGAACATCCACCTCAGCAAACATCTACCTCAGCAAACATCTGCCTGAACAAGCAAGCCCAATGTTTGACTACCCCTTTCCATTCCATTTGTACAATTCACAACAGGTGATCTCTTATTTGTGCAATGTGTTGTGCTACTGGTGAATAACTAGAAATTTCACCTAGGGCGGGCTGTGACCACCGGATCTATGTGTTTGGGTCTGAGGAGGCCTGGGAGCATTATGTGCATACCTCACTGGTTGCCAGGGGTCTCTGCCAAGCTGCCATGGGGTTACTTTGGAAAACCCCTGTTGAAACTCGGGGGATATCTGCCTTTCTGTCCTTTGGAACCTGCCTTTGGAGATTTGGGGGTAGCCCTGCCAGCTCAATATGTGTAGAAGGATACACCCTGGTTGATGGGTGTGCTCCGGTCCTATGTGTATCAGCCCGTGGGGGGGGGGAGCTGTGAGAGTTGTGGGCATGCTTCCCTTGTGTATGCTGTGTGGCTAGGGTGCCTCTCAAGCTGCCATGGAGTTACTCTGGGGAGCCCTTGTCAAAACTCTGGGGATGTCTGCCTTTCTGTCCTTCAGGACCTGCCTTTGGAGACTTGGAGAGGGGGCTGCGAGCATAGGGGGGATGTTTGCCTTGCTTCAAGTGTCTGGCTGGGGGAGTCTGCCCAGGTGAAGTTTCCCTGTGAGGTCAATATCACTGGCTTGTTCCTGAGCCATTCCATAGACTCCTGTAACTGTAGCTGTCTTTTCCAGAGAGAGCAGTGGGGAGACCTTTCTTGGGGTCTTTAACTGGGACCCCAGAAATGTAATCTGCCCCCAATTTGGAGAGATTATATAGGAGTGGGAAGCAGGATAAGATTCTCTGGCATGTGTAGTGTGCAGGCGGTTCATTCTATACATTTTTTAACCTTTGCCTGACATTTCCCCCAAAAGCACTTTCCTGAGGGCATCTTCTTTGGGGGGCCATAATTCAGATCCCCTAAATCCAATCTGCACATAACTTGGAGGGCATGTAGAGGAGCATCAGGGAAAGGTCCCCAGTCAGTTTGATGTCTACAGCTTGCACAGGGTCTGTCCTATGCATTCCTGAACCTCCTGCACCTGTCATTTCCTCAGAAAGTACTTCACTGGGGGCACCTTCTTTAGGGGGCTGTAACTAGGACCCCACAAATCAAATCCTCACCAAACGTGGAGGGCATGTAGAGGAGAGCTAGCTGGAGAACCCCTGCAAGGTTAGTTTCTCCAGCATGCCAGGGGACACTTTACTGCATCACAAACCAAACTAGTTCATTTGGTGCCTAAAAGTTCATGAAGGTTCATGGCTTACAAACTGGGCACGCCATGAACCATGAACTGAAATGAACCTCATTTTCCCAGTTCATGCCCATCCCTAATCATGATGCGAACCACTGTGCTGTAGCTGCTCCTACTTTACTCCCAGTAATGTATGAAGGAAGCAAATCTCCTGGGGTGGGCCTGCCAATATGGAGACTGTGCCCTAGATGAGGTCTGTGCCTCCAAGTGTGCAAAAGATGTATTCCGCCTCCCAGCTAGCAGTTTCTGCTGCATTAAGCAATTTTCTTCTTGCTTAAAAATACAGCATATTGATCACATTCTAAAATAGCATCATTTTCGCCAAGAACGTGATAAGATTGGTTCCAGGAGAGAAAAGACAGGCAGGCTTAGAATTGGTTGGAACAATACATTATATTGGCCCCAAATCAGTGATTCACAATTTCAAATTGTATCAGGTGATCTCTAGCAAAGAAAGAAGAAGAAGAAGAAGAAGAAGAAGAAGAAGAAGAAGAAGAAGAAGAAGAAGAAGAAGAAGAAGAAGAAGAAGAAGAAGAAGAAG
>NW_015169844.1:15029-42195 GCF_001447785.1 Gekko japonicus | reverse complement strand
TTATCCAAATGCATAGTTCAGTACAGCTCATGAAGTAAAGTGATTCCCTAAGTGTAAATCTTTTTAGTGATCATGGTAGAAATTGCCATCAATTTGCAGCCCTGTAGGGTTTTCAAAGCATGGCCAAGGGAGGGTCAGATGTGGTATTAGAGACTTCCACACTGATCATCCATAAAATCTTACAACATTGTTACCATAAATGGAACAAAAAATGCCAGACGGATTCAAGCTGGATTCAGAAAAGGAAGAGGCACTACAGATCATAATGCAAATTTACATTGGTTACTAGAGCATACAAGAGAATTTCAGAGGAAAATCAGGTCATATTTCATAGATTACAGCAAAGCTTATGACTGTGTGGATCATGAAAAGCTGTAGATGTCAGACAAGGATGTATTTTATCTCCCTGTCTCTTCAATCTATATGCAGAACATATCTTAAGGAATGCTGTATTAGATTTACACAAAGGGGGAGTGAAAATTAGATGAAACAATTTTAACAATTTGAAATATGCAGATGACACCATACTACCAGCAGAAAATAGTGAAGAACCGACTACTGATGAAGGTTAAAGCAGAAAATGCCAAAGCAGTATTGCAGCTGAACATCAAGAAGACAAAAGGAAGTATACAACAGAGGCAACAGGAAAAGAGGAAGAGCCAACATGTGATGGGTTGCCTTGATAAAGGAAGCCATGTCCATTAGTTTGCAAGACCTGAGAGAAGCTGTTAATGACAGAACTGTGTGGATCATGAAAAGCTGTAGATGTCAGACAAGGATGTATTTTATCTCCCTGTCTCTTCAATCTATATGCAGAACATATCTTAAGGAATGCTGTATTAGATTTACACAAAGGGGGAGTGAAAATTAGATGAAACAATTTTAACAATTTGAAATATGCAGATGACACCATACTACCAGCAGAAAATAGTGAAGAACCGACTACTGATGAAGGTTAAAGCAGAAAATGCCAAAGCAGTATTGCAGCTGAACATCAAGAAGACAAAAGGTAGTATACAACGGAGGCAACAGGAAAAGAGGAAGAGCCAACATGTGATGGGTTGGCTTGATAAAGGAAGCCATGGCCATTAGTTTGCAAGACCTGAGAGAGGCTGTTAATGACAGGATGTTTTGGAGGTCTTGATGGCACTTCACACAGAGAGACTGATCATTCTGGGATGCTTCAGTATTCATGCTGAGGATATCTTGCCAGCACTGGCACAGGAATTTATAGCTTTTTTGGGTGCCTTAGGCCTTTGTCAAATTGTGATGGACCCAACACACGAAAGCGGTCACACACTGGATTTAATTCTTTGCACTGAAACATTGAGGGAAGGCTCCATTTTAGGGTTAGTAATTCAACCTGAAGCATGGTCCATCCACTCCAGGCAAATGTGAAAGCGGCTCTGACAGTCCACTAGAAAATCTTTCAGCCATGGGGGCTCATGGATCCTACTGGATTCCAGAAGGCTTTGGGGGATTTTAGGATCCCAAACATGTGCTCAGCTGAGGCTGCAGTGGGAGTGTGCAACATAAAACTCCTTGAAGTTATCAGCATGTTTTCCCATCGATAACCACGTCCATCCCTTTTTAAAATTATTATTTCAATTACAACACAAAAACAGAACGTAAACTAGAAACTACAATAATCATCTAAATAATATGCAAAACTTAGACAGATAAATACACACAGCTATCTACAATGATCAGCTATCATCATCTACTATATCCAAACCATAGCTTAAACATAAACTACAATCATAAACTACAATTATATATGAAGCATAAACAAAAACTACAGTTCACTAAATCATACAATATATATATACTTATTAGAACTTATTTATCTATACTCTTGATTTTTTCACCTGTTTAAATATTTTTATTCTATCACAGCTTTCTTTGTAATATTTTAATGTAACAGATATAGCATAGCATAACAAGCATAGCAAACATATATAGCCTCTTCCCTTCTTTCAGTTTTAACTTGAAATTATTTCTGATTCACAGCTATATAATCAAAAAACACTTTCCATTTTTCTTTAAATTCTGAAACTGGTTTATTATATATATAAGATGTTAATTTTGACATTATCACATATTCATATAATTTATTCTTCGACTGGTTCAGATCTGGGCATCTTTCTGCCTTCCGTTTTGCTGCAAAAGTTACTCTTGCTACCATCACCGCATCCTATATATATATAATTCCCTTACGTACTGGCAATTTCCAGCTCTCCCATTGGCTCTGCAATGCGCTCCATCAGCCATTGGCCCATCAACCGCCACTCAAGAGTATTCACATGCCATTGGCTGGGGGCTTGGTCTGCTCCTCTCCCCCGCCCACTGCCAGCTTGGTTGCTTTCCTGTCAGAATAAACTGCAAAAATGGCTGTCTCTCCTGCTTAGCTCTGCCATGGCTGGCTGGCTACGGAATTGGGCCAGCAGCCGTCAAACCGTTCTCTTCAACCTCCTGCTGTGCAGCTGACTTTCCCCTAGGGTTGCCAATCTCCAGGTGGGACTTGGAGATCTCCCCCTGTTGCAATTGATCTCCAGATGACAGAGATCAGTTCCCCTGGAGAAAATGGCTGCTTTGCAGGGTAGACCCTATGGCATTATACCCTGCTAAGTCCTTCCCCTCTCCAAATGCTGCCCTCCACAGGATCCACCCCCCCAAATGTCCAGGTATTTCCCTACTCAGAGCTGGCAACCCTACTTTCTCCTCAGTGCCTGTTGCTAGGCAACCAAACTTGGTTCTGTTAGTAAAAGGCGGGGGGAGAAGACCCTTTCTATGCCCATTTTGGCCTTTGGGAGAAAACTCACTGGGGCCAGTCCTGACTAGGGTTGTCAGCTCCAGGTTGAGAAATTTTGTGGTGGAGTCTATGGAAGACAGAGTTTAGGGAGGGGAGTGGCCTCAGCTGAACAGAATGCCATAGAGGCCACCCTCCAAAGCAGTTAATTTCTCCAGGGGGAGAGAGAGATCTGTTGCCTGAAGTTCAGTTGTGATACCAGGGAATACCACAGCCAATGTGGCGTAGCAGTTAGCATTTCAGAGCAGGGTCTGCAAGACCCAGGGTCTTGCTATGGAAACTGAGTGGGTGATTTTGGACCAGTCATAGACTTTCAGCCTAACCTACCTCACAGGGTTGTTGTGCAAGTCAAAAGGGGGAGAGGAGAATGATGTAAGCTGCTTTGGTCCCCATTGCAGAGAAAGACTGTACTGTTCCTCCTGGGGACCCATTGTTGCCAATCTCCAGGTGTGGGCTGGAGATCACTCAGAATTACAACTGTGCTCCAGATGGCACAGATCAGTGCCCCTGGAGAAAATGGGGGTCTCTGTGTCCTTAATACCTTGCTGAGATGGCCTCCCTATGACAGCCAGTGTCACGTAGCAGTCAAAGCTTCAGAGCAGAGTAGAGACTGTGGGGGGTATGAAATGCTGAAGTCAGAGGGGCAGATAAAGGTAGGTTGATGGCTGGCTGGGAAGGAGATAGCGTTGCCAACTCCAGGTTGGTAAAGTCCTGGAGATTTGAGGGATGGAGCCTGGAGAGGGTAAGGTTTGAGGAGGGGTGGGACCTCAGACAGGTACAATGCCATAGACTCCACCCTCCAAACCAGCCATTCCCTCCTGGGAACCATTGCTGCCAATCTTCAGGGGAGGGCTGGAGATCACTCGGAATTACAACTGCTCTCTAGGAGGGAGGGGGGAGGTGATGAAAAGCTGAAAGAGAGGTTGATGGTTGGCTGGGAGGGAGATAGGGTTGCCAACTCTAGGTTGGGAAATTCCTGGAGATTTGAAGGGTGGAGCCTGGAGAGGGTGTGGTTTGAAGAGGGGTGGGACTTCAGACAGGTACAATGCCATAGACTCTACCCTTCAAACCAGCCATTTCCTCCTGGGGAACCATTGTTGCCAATCTTCAGGTGAGGGCTGGAGATCATTCAGAATTACAACTGCTCTTCAGATGGCAGAGATCCGTTCCCCTGGAGAAAACAGTAAGCTCTGTGTCATTATACCCTGCCGAGATCACCACAGCAAATTGATGCTGAGTGTCCAAGGCCAGGGCACCCACCCAGAGCCTCTTTCTAGATTTTGTTGTATTTATTTCCACAACAGGCCTTGTTCCTAGTACTTCGATAATTCACTGTACTTTCTTGTAATATGGTTTAGTAAAATATTTAATAACATGCTTTTTTGATACACCACAAACTTAAGTTTTAATATCCTTTGCATTTCTTTGTGTACCTCTGTCCAATACTTTCTTCCTTTCTTACACATCCACCACATATGATAAAATGTGACATCTGTGTTCTGACATTTTCAGCACACCCTGTTATACTCATTATTAGTTTTGGCAATGTCCTTGGGACTAACCACTTCCATCTTTGGGGTGAAAACTGGTCCCATATTTTACTACAGTCCTGAAGAGGGCTTAGAGGTGCCTAAAATGATGCAGGTGGCAAACTTGTAGCAGATCTAATAGATTAGGCTATAGAGCCCACTGGAAGAACTACAAAGTGATGGTGATGGTAGCATAGGAATGTTACTACTCTGCTACTGTAGTATCACCTAGTTCACAGCCATCCCAATTGTTCAAGGCAGCTCACATGCAGATGCCAAAATTTGAGCTGTGATTCTTTTGCCTTTTTGCTGATAAAATATCAAGAATACACCTTGATCTACATGTCAGTTATAACACTGGCACACTAGAAAAAAGGACCAATATCCTTGATGGAAACTGGATCATAATGGTCTATTTATGGACCGTTTGACCAGTTTTCATGATGGATGTGATGAATGTTAACAAGTTCCTAGGATCTGTGAAGGCCACTTCTTGTACTCTGGATCCTTGCCCATCCTGGCAGCTAAAGTTATGTAAGGACCAAATCCTTACACACACACACACTTTTAAATGCATATATGACACAGCTGTAGAGTCAGAATTTGCTTTGTTGAAATGAAATCTATAAAGTTTAATAAGAAAAAGTATACTCAAGAGTTCCACTTTAGTGGTTTAAAATATGTCACTATGTTCTTAGGAAAAGGTTAAAGCCTAAGTTATTGGTTGTCATACAGCTGAGACAGCATAACTTCTGCCTTTTGCCTAAAGATTTAATGATCGTAATCAAACAGTACAGTCAGCCTTCTTGAGTAGCAGCCCTATTAATGGGTATCTGCAGGAACAGGATGATCTGAATGGCTTCTGCATTGCTTCACAGCAAAACCAAATAGATCTGTTTACTTCAACAGCACATTCTCCTTTCAGACTCTGAAAGGTAATAGCCCTCTCTAGGCATTATCGTCCTCTTTGCAAACTCAAAATGAATGTGTTATTGTAATGAGAAAATAATTCAATAGTTTGGATTTGGCATTGGAAACAAGTGCTGAAGCCACTCGACTGTCAGTAACTCCTGTATAAGCCGTGGTGGATCATGCCAACAGGTAGCTCAATAGGGGATGCAAGGGAAGCTTGCAGCCACCACAGAAGAGCCACTCTTTAGAGGGGACCAGTTAGGAGCATTATCCAGCCCGTTTTCCTCAAACTACTGGCATGCTTTTACACTCCGCTCCAAAAGCTCCCTTTTTTCCCTGAGCTCAGCAGCTAACACCCTTAACTACTCTTGGTCAACTCTTAACTGTCACTCCCTGAGAATTCCAAGTAACCTGCCCCACCACTCTCAGTCATGTGACCCAGCAGCTCTCTTGCTTACCTGCTGCTGATCAACAAACCTTTAGTTCATCACATGTCCCTCCCTTCTGAACAACTGTGCAAGGTGAAAGGTTTCAGCCTTTTCCTGAGCAATGGGTGCAGGTGAGGTATTCTTACTTCATATCATATAATTACAACATTACGTCAGTAACTACATACATCTTTTCTCCAGGTTTATATGTGTTTACAAACATTAATAAATAATTCATCAATAATACAACACAAAAACATTTTTCAGATTCTTTTCTTCTGCTCATATGTTCATTCCCAATTTACCAATTCCCAAACATTGTTCCCGATAATGCATCAGCAATCACATTCTGTTTACCGGGTATGTGTTTGATATCAAAATTATAATCTTGGAGCTGTAAATTCCATCTTATCAGTTTGCTGTTGGTGCTTTTGACCTGGTTCAACCACTTGAGTGAGGAGTGGTCTGTGCACAACGTAAATTTTCTCCCCCATAGATATGGCTTTAGTTTGCCAAATCATCCACACAATAGCCAAACATTCTCTCTCTATAACTGAGAGGTGTTGTTCCCTTTCCAATAGTTTTAGACTTAAGTCCAGGATGGGATGATGCTGTCCCTCCTCTCCGCACTGGCTTAACATTGCACCAATACCAACATTAGATGCATCAGTGAATAGGGTAAAAGGTTTGGAAAAGTCCGGAGTGTGTAATACTGGTTCTGTTGTTAAAAGAGCCTTTAGATGGTCAAATGCCTTTTGGCATTCTGCAGTCCAAATTACTAAGTCAGGGTGGTTCTTTTTTGTACCATCACATAAAGGTGCAGCGATTGTATGGGATAAACCTTGTGTAATATCCCACTACTCCTAGGAATGCTCAAATCTGTTTCTTGGTTTGGGGTCTGGGCCACTCATGTATAACTTGCATCTTTCCCCAGTCTGCTCGGATCTTACCACCTCCTAGCACATGTCCTAAATACTTTACCTGCCGCATGGCTAGTTGACATTTTGATGCCTCCACGGTGAGACCAGCATCTTTAATTCTTTGGAGCACAATTGCTAAGTGTTGCAAATGTTCCTTCCAGGTATTACTGAAAATAGCAATGTGGTCAATATAAGCAAGAGCAAACTCTTTTAGTCCCGCCAGCATCTTATCTATTAACCTCTGGAACGTAACAGGTGTGTTCCTCAAACCAAATGCAAGTACTGTAAATTCAAAGAGTCCCTCTCTGGTTACAAAGGCCGGTTTTTTGCTGATCTTTGGGGTCCATGGCCACCTGCCAATAACCTTTGGTCAAATCTAAAGTAGAAATATAATTGCCAGCCCCAATTGTTTCAACTAATTCATCTATTTGTGACATGGGGTAAACAACAGGTGTAGTTACTTTGTTTAAATGCCTGTAATCTACGCAAAACCTCATAGTCTTATCAGGCTTAGGTACTAGTACCATAGGTGAGGCCCTAGGACTTTCAGACAGCACAATAAGTAAGTTCAACATTTCCTCGACCTCCCTCTTTACGTAGGTGGCATTCAGGCCGGTCACTCGATATGGTGGGAGTGCCACAGGCCTCAAATCCCTGGTATCAATCTTATGGTGGGTTAAATTGGTTTTCCCTGGCAAGTTGGAGAAAATACAGCAAAATTTAACTAGAATGGCTTGTATTTGCTCTTGTTGGTCTTTAGGAAGGGAAGGGGCTAACTTAACTTCCTCAATAGTGTTCCCTTTTGTAACTTTCCCCCAACCAGACAAATCAATTCCATCACTTTCCCCACCTTTTGTCATAAGTACAAGATTATTATGATCATAATAGAGTTTAAGCATATTTACATGGTACATCTTACATTGATCCCCATCATCCCTCATTGTTATCAAATAGTTTACATTTGAGACCTTATGGGCTACTGTGTAGGGTCCTTCCCATGCTACTTCTAACTTTTTCTTCCTCCAGGGCTTGAGTACTAAAACTCGGTCCCCAGGTTTAATTTCTCTGTCCCTGGCTTTGGAGTCATACCACACTTTTTGCCATTGTTGTGCTCTCCTCACGTTGTCTGCAGCTGCTGCCCACATTTCCTGCAAATGGTCTTGGGGCTCTTTTTTTGTGGCCCCCCATAGGTGATTTTTTTATTTGCATTTTCTAAAAACTACAATGAAATTAGGGAGGGGATCTACAAACTATAGGAGAAAGGAAAGAAAACCCACTAAAAATCCAAGAGTTGGAGGTCATATACTGCTTATAAAAGTATTAGCTTAACAATATACAAATTGCTTTTTTTAACATTGAGAGTGGTCAATCACCATCATCGATTGTGTTAACAAACCATCAAATCTGACTGTATAAAGAGCATTCCAGGAGAATCACTAGTTAACTTAAACACAAATTTCAAAGAACAGTGGCATCTCATTTTACAATTGTTTTCCCTCCTTCATTTAAAGTAAATTAATAATTAAATTTCCATCAGTAGGTGTAACAAGGTCAGTTTCTCTTCCCACGCTGTAATCTTCTTTCTTCTTGAACATTTTTCCTGTGGCATTGTCTTGCTGGAACTGGAACTGGTCATCTCAAAACAAAGTCCCTTTTTCTTTTTTAAGGACTGTTATCTGCTTAAATTCTTGCCTTCAGTCTTAGAGATCATTCCATTTGTTGCTTTTGGAAGCCAAACTTACAGAGAGTCTATCCTCCCTTTTGCCCATCAGACTTATTTCAGATATGTCCATGGCATACCCGTTTGCTTTCAGCTTCGCTTAAACGTCTGCATACATGCCCCACCACTTGAACCTACTCATTAGACTCTCCTCTTAAATATTGGAAGTTCCTGTGATCAAAGGCTAGTTGCTTTCCAATGTTAACACAGTCCCTTGAAAATAACAGCCAATATATAGCACAGTTCTTGTGAAGTACCTCATTTTGCCAGCAGGGGGCAAAGGCTTAGCATACAGCCTGAAAGAGTCTATGGTTACTTCTAGTCACATGAGCCAGTTGCTCTTCCACTTCCTGAAGAAAGCTTGGATCTCGCTTGCTGCTTCTACTGCATCGCCGATAGCCATTTTAAAACATGTTAACTTTTTACAGAATTTGCCAAAGTCCTGAAAACTTGCCCAAACGCTTATTTGACTCCTGGAGTCTCTCTAATACAGTCTATTGCTGCTTAAAACTCCATTCCCACTACAAAGGCTTTTCTTTAATTGCTTATTTGTTCTTTCCAGGGGAGAGTCCCCCCCCTTACTTTTAGTAAAAGGAGACTCGCTCATTCTCTGGTGTTCTCACTTTAACGGACTCACTCTTCAACATCTGATCACTCGGATATCGCCAGGTGACGATTTAAATGCTGTACCTCCAAGCACTTGTCCCGGTGTGTGTTGCTTAGTCCCATTCAGGAACACGGTGCAGAGACCTTCAGGGCAAAGGGAAGCCTCAATCTGTTGGCAGCATGCCAGCAGAGAAGAAACTCTCAGCACCCCATGACAAGGGACCCATCACAAGAGTCCCAGGGGTGTGTGGACATTTGCCCCCCCTCTCAATGTGCTGGTCCGCGGATCACCCCCCAGGAGCTCCCCGGGGATGCGGCCACATCAGCCCACAAAAACCGGAAGTCGGTCTTGGAGCTCCTGTAGGTAGCTGAGGATGTCCGTGTGCTGGATGTCCTTGTGTCCAGTCCAAATTTCTTTCAGGACCAAGGGGCCCTCTGGCTTGTCTCCCGTAGAGGAGTTCAAATGGACTGAACCCGAAACTTTCTTGGGGCACCTCTCTGTACCCGAAGAGCAGGTGTTGTATATGCTGATCCCAATCATTGGGATGTTTGTAGGCATATGTTTTCAACATATGATTCAGGGTTCCGTTGAATCGCTCATTTAATACGTTGGACTGGGGATGATAAGCTGTTGTTGTTACATGTCGGATGCCACAGGCTTCCATTAACTCTTGCATCACCTTTGACATAAAGATCATGCCTAAATCTGTCACCATCTCTTTGGGGAATCCAAGTCTTGAAAATATAGTTAATAATGCTTCCGCTACGGTTTTTGCTTCAATGTCCTTTAGAGGAACGGCTTCCAGGAACTTGGTTGTGTAATCGACTATAGTTAGAATGTACTTGTTCCCTCTCCTTGTGACTTGAGAGATGGGACCGACAATGTCCACTCCTATCTTCTCAAAAGCTGCTGCGACTACAGGGACTGGCTGTAATAGTCCTTTGGTTTTATCTAAGGCTTTTCCTACCATTTGGCAGGCCTGTCACAACTTGCAAAAAGCCCTTATGTCCTTTCCCATATTGGGCCAAAAGAATCTCTCCTGCACTCGGTTCCCTGTTTTGTTGATGCCTAGGTGAAAGGCCATTAGTGTTGCATGTGTTAAATTCAGCACTTGCATTCTATATTTCCTGGGAATGACTGATTGTTTCTTTTTATTCCAGACTACATTATGTCTTCTTTTTAAGGCCACCCGATATAGTCTCTGGTCATAAATTTTAAATTGACAAGGATTTTCCACTGTGACCTCTTGTTCACTTACTTCAGCATTCTGCCACAGTTCTTGCAAGCTGGGATCTTGTTGCTGTTCAGTCAGGAACTCTGCTGCATGTACGCTCTGTAACAATGTTTACTCTTCCTCTGGTTGCTGCTCAGCCTGATCATATGGTTGTGCTGTCATTCTTCTGGTGACAATGCTGACTGAGACATCCTGCTGGCTTTTTATTTGGGAAGCCAGATCATTTCCCAATAAAATTGGTATATCAATATCGTTAGGAACTCCCAGTATCCATTTGCCTTGGAAGTCCTTGTACTTTATAGGAACTTCAGCTAGGGCCACTTCAAATGCAGGTCCTCGAATGCCTTTAATGGTGTATGATTTCCCAGGCAAATACTGATGTTTCTGCACAAATCCTGGTTGGATCAAAGAAACTTGTGCCCCAGTATCTCTATAAGCCTCTACCTCTTTATCATTCACTGTCACAGTCTCCATATATTCCTCATTCAAACCTTCTTGCACCCTCCATACTTGTAAAATCCTAGTGGGTTTTTCTTGTGGTGCATTCTCTGTAGGTGTAGGGGTTTCAGTTGTCTCTGTGTCTGGGTTCAAGCACTTCACTACTTTAACAGTTTTAGGTGGTAGTGTCCTTTTCCCCTTCTCTAGCTGTGGGCAGAAGTTTTTTAAATGCCCTTCCTCTTGGCAATGGAAGCAGATAACCTCCCTCTTTCTAGTTTGAGGAGGACTAGCCCCCCTAGCAGGGTTGTTGTTAACAGTCCTTTTCTGACAAGTTCCAGACTTTGGTTTTTTTCACAGGGGCAACCCACATAGATTTTCCTAAATCCCCTTCTATTTCATCAAGTATGATAGCTGCCTCTTCCACAGTTTTTAATTTTTTGTCCCTCAAAATCCATCTGTACTGGGAGGGAACTTGACTGTATAACTGTTCTAGTCCAATTAGATTTTTCAAATCTTCTAAAGTGGTAACTTTACTTCCTTCAATCCATCTGTTAAGGGCTCTGTCTAAGTGACACCCTAATTGAGAGTATGTCTCCCCTGACTTCCTTTTAATGTCTCTGAATGTTTTCCTGCTTTGCTCAGCAGTGAACTCATATCAGATCCTAACTCTTTCTTTGAATAACTCATAGTTAGATGTCTCTGCATCCTGCATTTCTGAGTATATTCACTCAAACCTCCGCAAATCTGGGGTCTTAAGTACAACATTCTATCTCCCTCATCTATCTGTAAATCATGGCAGGTTCTCTCAAAACTAAATAGAAAAGCTTCCACATCATCCTCTTTCTGATATTTGGGGAACTTTTTCTGTTCCACTGAGGGGTAGTTTTCATTTCTAGTGTCACTATGAAGCTCTGCCTTTAACTGAATTTCATGGAACTTCAATTAAACATTTCATGTTCTCTTTCTGCCTCTCTTTGTCTTTCTTTGTCCTTTATTCTAAGCCTCTCAAGTTCTCTTTCTTCTGTAATTTTAAGTCTCTCAAGTTCTCTGTCCTTTTCTTTTTCCTCTGCCCGCCTTTGTTATTTTTCTGCTAGTATCCTGGCCATTTGAATTTCTTTTTCAGCCTCTATTCAGGCTAACTCTATCTGTAATTTCATGGCCTCAATATTTTGACTAGGATTCTCCTCAGGAATCCCTCCCTGTGCCTGTCCATCCTCAGTTGCTTTAACTGTTTTCTGTGGAGGTGCCATTTCTGACAGGAATGTTCTTTTAAACTGTTCCAATGTTTATACTGCAGTTTCCTCTTACTGGCTGTGTGCTCGTGTGACACTTATTTGTGGATATTTTTTTTTTGAAATCCCAATGCTGACACTACTTATGCAATGATCTCGACCTAGTGGAGCCTCAGTTTATACTACTGGATTCAGATTCTCACTCTGTTCTGGCTGATCACCTCATCTTTCTTTGGGGATTGTATCCCTTGTGGATTGAGGATGTCTGCCAGGTATGAATCCCTATCAATAAGTCAGGTACCAGTGCTTTTGAAAGGCAAACAGCACAATTCTTTATTCACAGGAACTCAGCAGGGGGAGGGGTGGAATATTTGCACAGAATATATTGTTGTTGTTTGGTATGAATGCTTCACTCTGCATTAACATAGGCTGTAGTGTTATAACTCTAAGTGGGTGCGTTCAGACGTTTTGTGATTTCACTCTCCGGTAACTGACTGTGGTTAGACCTTGGACTTTCTCTGTCTGGCTCCCAGAGACTGACTGGTAAGACTATTCCAGCTTTTCCACAGTCTCTTCCAGACCCATAGTCCTTCCTTTAACCACCTTACAAGTTCCCTTGGAGGAGTGTGTGTCTTACTTTGTGACTACTGAGGAGTTATTTCAGTTTCTCCTCTCCATTCACTATCCTCTCTCATTAGAGGGGACCACTTAGGAGCATTATCCAGCCCCAGTTTTCCTCAAACTACTGGCATGCTTTTACACTCCGCTCCAGAAGCTCCCTTTTTTTCAAGAGCTCACCAGCTAACACCCTTAACTGTCAACGGTCAATTCTTATCTGTCACTCCCTGAGAATTCCAAGTAACCTGCCCCACCACTCTCAGTCATGTGACCCAGCAGCTCTCTTGCTTACCTGCTGCTGATCAACAAACCTTTAGTTCATCACATGTTCAGTGTATGGTCCACTAAGACCCCTAGATCCTTTGCACACATACTACTGCCAAGACAAGTGCAATGATCTCGACCGAGTGCAGCCTCAGTTTATAATACTAGATTCAGATTCTCACTCTAAGGAGTGGCGTATAATAGCTAAATTCAAAATGTTGTAGTCCAAGTATTTTACCAGGTTCTTGGATTGCCAGTTGAGAACCTAAATTGCATGAGGACCAGTGTTCCCTCTAAGCTGAGTTAGTGTGAGCCAACTCAGTTTTTTAGCCTCTGGCTTGCACATTTTTTGCCTTAGCTCAGGGAGGGTGGCTCCAGAGCCAACTAACCTATGCAGTAGCCAAATTGCTCACTCACAACTTTAATGCCAGTCACTCACAAAGTAGAATTTTTGCTCACAAGACTCCAGAGCTTAGAGGGAGCATTGATGAGGACTAGTGTGTCACACCCTTCTGTTCCATATCTTCTTAGCACAGTCCCTTTTGCACAACAATCCTCAATCCAATAATATTGTTTCGTCATTCCAGTTTTAAGCCTCACCCCACTCGTGCTTCCCCAGCCTGCACAGCCCAGTTCCCAACCTGCAGTTTGGTGTAGTGGTTAAGAGCGGTGGACTCTAATCTGGAGAACCGGGTTTGATTCCCCACTTCTCCACATGTAGCAAGCTGGGTGACCTTGGGTCAGTCACAGTTCTCTCAAAGCTGTTGTCTCAAGAGCAGCTCTCAAAAGAGCTCTCTCGGCCCCACCTACCTCACAGGGTGTCTGTTGTGGGCAGAGGAAGGGAAGGAGATTGTAAGGCCCTCTGAGACTCCGAGTGAAGGGCTGGGTATAAATCCAACTCTTCTTCTCCCTTCTCCCTTCTTTCCCCAGAAGAAGGACAACACGTTTTCCATATGTAGGGCTCCTGCCCAAAGGTCCATGCTCCTGCTGCCACTCCTTGGAGCACCAGGAGCAGAATGGAGGTGAAAACTTGGTTTTGGTGACAGCGTGACATCATTTCCAGTTTTTAAACTAGAAATGATGTCACTGCATTACATAAGACTCTATGGAATTCCTACATTGTCACACAACACTGTGATTTCACTTCTCGTTTTTAAAATTCAGTTTATATTCCACCCTACTCCGCAAGCGGGCTGAGAGTGACTCACAACATATGACAGGAGCAATAAGTAGTACTACATAAAAACACCAAATATGTTTCATCGAAGTATGTTACTCAAAATAATAACTGACGGCAGTTTAACAATTCCTAAGTACAGCACATGCTGCAGCAGAAGTGACATCATGGTATCAGTGATGCCAGTTTTCAAGTCTCTGCCCCCATTTAATTTCCCAGATTGCCAGCCAGAGCTGGCAATCCTCTCCATATCAAAGTGAAGAAACTGATAAATACTATCCATTTTCAAAAATTAAAATAATGCCTAAATAACTAGCGATTGTAGGAGCTAAATAAGTTCACAGTGAATGTAGTTATGGTTCTTCAAGGCTGAAACTGCTGAACAGGCAGGGAGAAGATGTGTTTTCTGTTGGTATGCAGGGAAAATAGTTATAATTATGAAAGGTAAACTTTCTAGGGCTCACTTTGGCAACAAATACACTAAAACTGAAACAACACAAAGAAGATTAGCATGGCCGCTGCACAAGTATGACACATATATTCGTGAAGCACCATGCATATCTTCAAGTTAACGTTTCTTTTCTCAATATCCCCTCTCTTAACTTAGTGAAATTCCTGGCTGCTTACAACCATACATTATCTTTTTAGCAATAGACACTGCCTGCCTGCTGCAGAGCAGGTTTGCTTTTCCTGGGGAATAGGAAGAATATCAGCAGAGATAGTGATTGGCAAGAGACAGAAGTCAGGAAGGTTCTGCTTGTTTTCTCCTCTACTTGCCTTGTCCTGGGAGTCATCAGAGGCACCAGCTGATGAGCAGGAGCCAAAGGGCCCTTGGCTCTAAGCCTATGGCTTGTAGTCTGGGACCTTAAGATTGCCAGCCAGTATATTGGGAGCTGCGGTGGCTCAAGTGGTTACATCTAGATAAAGTAACTTTCCATAAGTAATTGTTTAATTGTTCTGTGTTACCTTTTTAGAACAGTATGAAGTGCTTTTTGACTTTTCTGCATTCATTTGAAAATATCCTTTCTTGCCTTTTTGTACCGTTGCAGTCAATAAAGTTTGATTCAGTTAATTCTCTGTTTGTTCTTCTTAAATAGAATCCCAAATATACTCTTGTAAACAGACTTAGGTTCCTAAACCAGGGAGCGGATGCTGACATTCCCAGGTAATAGGGAAAGGTGGGGTAGGGGCTTGCAGTCTGGAGGGGCTGGTTTACTCCCGAGCAAGACATGTGAGAGACACCAGCTTTTGGCAGGAGGGAGACAAGGGCGGAAGGTCCACCGGCCTCGGTGCACAGCTCTCTCGGAGGTCTCTCAGAGAGGGTTGGGGGCAAAGAAGGAAGAGGCACAGCGGAAAAATCCTTCCTCTTGCGTCCAGCCTTTTTTTTTTTACTCCAGGGAGCCCTTCTGGGATGGCACAGCAGGGGGTCTACTCTACCGTAAGGGGGCCCAGTGGGGAATCATGGCCTCCAACCCCCCCCCAAGTGCCGCTGACAAGCCACTCTGGCCCCCGGGACTCAGCCGCTTGGAAGATACCAGCAGGCCCTCCTCTCCCGATCCGGATTCCCCACCCCACCATGGTTTTCTGCCTTCAAGCCCACCCTTCTTTGGGAAGCTCCTGGGGGCAGATGGGCCTTGGGAGACACCTCCACCTCCCCGACAGGGCTCCCCCTTCCAAACCTCCAGCCTTGTTTCAATCCAATCCGAGCTTCCCCCTCCCACCCCCTCCCATAGATCCCCTTTGCCTTTCCAATGGCCCCGATCCCTCACGCATTTACTCAAAAGTAAGCCCCCTCTGTGTGTGTGCATGCATGCGTGCACGCACATGCATTCTCCTCCCTCTCTCCCGGTGCCTCTTCCTCAGTGCCTGGAAGCTGGGGATCTTGCACGAACATTTCCTTACCTGGGAGTAAACTCCCATGACACCTGGCCCAGCTGGGGGTTTCCTTCCGAGTAAACCCGGGAGTGGGGCAGCGCAGGAAGCTTCCCCGTGGGGGCAGGTGCTTCTTGCTCCTTCAAAGAGGGGAAATGTTTATTTATTCATTTTTTCAACAAGACCTTCCAAAAAGGGCAGCGGGGTGTTTGTGTGTGCGGTAGTGGAAGGGAGCCATAAACAGCTCGTGTCTCAACGTTCGAAGCGGGGGCCAGTCTCCATTCATAGAATGAATGCCGCAGATCAAAATAATAAACTTGCACACGAGCCTGGGAAACGGGGCGATTATCTCGCCTGCTTGAAAAGTGCATCCAATTTTAGCACCGGGGAGGTTCTTTCTCATGACACAGGTAGGGGTGGATGCAAAGGCCTGGGTGTCCCCCTCCCTCCCCCCCTTCCACCACCTTTTAAATTTGTATAAACAACCCTGTCCCTGGTTTCTCTAGGCGCCGGCCGGGAAAGGCGTGGGGGGACTGCAACTTGCCTTCCTTCTTCTTGCTCCTCGTGGCCCGAATGGTGGCTGCTGGGATCAGGGGGCGGGGCTTGCTACATGTGCCCACCCCCTGGGATCCTTACTGCCGGAGCGTTGCTCTGGTGAGCTCCTGCAGGAAATGAGCCCTGATTCTACCCAGCATAACTTTATCAACATTTGCTTGCCTGAAGTCCAACATATATGTCTGACAATGTACGCTTTTCCTTTCCCCAAGGCTGTAAATTCCAAAATTACATGGTCACTACTACCCAGAGTGCTCACTACTTTCACCTCATCAACCAGTTCTTCCCTGTTGGTGAGAATCAAGTCCAAGATAGCAGATCCTCTTGTTTCCCTCTACACCTTTTGGGAAATGAAGTCAGCAAGACAAGTCAGCAATTTTTTGACCTTTCATTTTTAGCAGAGTTGGACTTTCAACAGATATCCAAGTAATTGAAATCTCCTATGAACACTACATCACATCTCTTTGAGAACTTTGTAATCTGTTCTAGGAGTATCTCATCCAAGACCTCTGCCCAGCTTGGTGGTTTGTACCAGACCCCCACCATAATATCACTATTATTTCTTGCTCCTTTTATTTTTACCCAGAGACTCTCAACTGAACTTCATGTATTTCCTCACCAGTATATATCTTCTATACATATAAAGATACTCTTCCGCCCTTCCTGATTTGTCTATCCTTTTTAAACAAGTCGTACCCCTCAGTCCTAATATTCCAACTGTGAGTGTCATTCCATCAAGTTTCAGTAATGCCTATTAGGTCATAGTCCCATTCCTGTATTAGGACTTCAAGTTACTTCTGCTTGTTTCCCATATTCTGTGTATTACTGTAGAGACATCAGAATCCATGGTTTATGTGTCCTGAGGGTTTTGTTTCTGTACTTACTTGCGAGTTAATGCCTACTCCAGTTGGCACACTTTAGCCAATACTCCTCTCAGTAGCGAATCCCCAATTACCAACACACACCTTCGCCTATATTGGTGAGCAGCAGCTCAAGTCCTCTTATCCACAGGAGCCTGAAAAATTTTCTTCAAGCTTTGGGGAGGCTGGGGGAATAGTCCTTGTTCCAGTGGTCCAGAATCAACACCTATGGGGAGGTCCTGGAACCGATTGCTTAGCTACAGAGGCTCAGAATGTTTCCTGATTTTCCTGCACCTGTGGGTTACTTTCTTCCATGTGCCCTCCTCATGTGTTGGGTGTTCCTCCATTTGATGAGATACCTTTCCTTCCTACTCCTGTTGCTCTCTCGGGAGTCTCTCATGCATTCTGTCTATGAAATCTTAATCTTCCTTTATAGAATGGAGGGTGGAGAAGCGTGCCTCAAGTCCCTGTATCCTCTCCTCCAGTAGGGTTATCAACTTACACTTGCTGCAAGTGTAACTGCTGTTACCCTCAAGTAAGAATACGAACATGCCACAGACTTTGTATGTCACTGCCTCAATTCCTTTACCAGCCATGTTGCTGCAATCCATTGCAGAAGTGGTTCAGATTATCTTCACTTCCCTGATGACTCCCATTCCAAGCTGCCTCACAAGACTACTTGCGAAAGGTTTGCAAAAGCAAAAAGCTTAACGCACGCCTTCTTATAGGTGTGATCTGGCTAATAGCCACAGGGCTTGCACCAAAGGCTCACACCTCTGGCAAGGAGAAGCCTTACACAATTCAAGGGTCACCCCCAGGCAAAACAGCTAAAAGCTACAATCAGTTCCAAACCAGGCAAAAGAGACAAACAGAAACAACACTCACTCAAACAGGCACCACTCTCCAGCAGGCTATACACACCCACACATCCTCAAACACTGTTCTCCCACACAAGAACCTCAGTGAATTCTTAGCAGAATTAGTTAAGGAAAGGCAAAGGAAAAAACACTCAGCACTCCAGCAGCTCTCTTCCCTGTTCCTTCTTAGAGCCCAGGTGACTTTGGTCTGCCTTTGATTCTGTTAATGCCAGAACAGCAATTAGCAGCCATTTTATCTACAATATACATCATAATGGCACCACACATCATCATGGCACCATCACCTTTATTAGGTAAGAGATTTAAATAGGGCAAATCTCAAAAGACATCATCATCTGAGGAGAATAAATACAGGTAAATATAGGCTGTCAGCTTCTTGGTAAAAAGTGAAATTCCATTGGGACATCACAAATAATGCATTAGAAAAATTACTTCAGTATCTCCTTTGGGATTCTGTCTATGTTTGCTCAGTGTCCTTATCAAAATTGGGACAGTACAAATAAAGAGATATTACTCTTTCTTCTCTCATGAGACAGGGAACATAATATCACAATCAAGGACATATGTATGACTGACAACATGAAAATAGTGTAGCAGTGGCTGCATTTGCAAAGGAAGGAACTATTTACTTTCCATGTAAAGTGAGATGACTTGTTTTTTTTATATTATTGATTTATGGTAATGTATAAAATGGCAAAAGAATTACCAGGAGAACCTCAAGTGCTAGTTAATGTTCACAATGGCATATATCCAACCATGCAGTTCAAAAGCCTTAACATCACTTAAGTCTTCAGAAGAGGGAAGAGGGATTTCTGCTGATTCTTCCCATTACAGATTCCTACTTGGATTCTGATGGTGTTCCTGAAACAAAATTTCAGGGAGCTTCATACCCACTCTGCAAAGTTCACAGATTGTTGGGTACACATCAGTATTGTTTAAGAGCTTCATGTGAAAGTGATGTTTATTTCTTGTACTTAGTTATGCCTGTTATTTCATGATCTAAAAAAGCACAACTGGCTACAGGAAGGCCTTGTTACTGGCAATTCTGTTCTGCCTAAACAGTTCTGATGTCCGTCTCTCTACCATCCAAACCCCTTAGACATCTTTGTCATTTAAGAAGCCAAAATGATTTATTTGGCTTTTTCTCATGTGCTCTGACTCCTGTAATCATATTAGAGATCTAATTTCTATACATTTCCCAGATCCGTTATATCATTTCTAAGATGAGGTGACCATCGATGTATGCAATATTCTAAGAAGGAATGTACTATAACTTTATATTATGGCATTATCATCATTGCCATTTACTTACAATGCTTTTTCTAGTATTTCTTAATCGTGAATTTGTAATTTTTTTCACTGCAGCATACAGTACTGATATTCTAGTGAGCTTTAGGATCCTAAGATCGCTCTCCCTTCCTCCCTCAGATAGATCCCATCAGATTTTTAAAAATCTTAATGTGCATTATTTTATTGTTCAGTGATACTGAAGCTCATCTGCTATTGAAGTTTGTCTGCTATATACCCTGTTTGAAGAAATATGTTAGGGATTCTTCACAATCTGCTTTTGGATTTTACTGAATAATTTGATAGCCTTTAAGCAAACTTAACTAGCTAAATGAAAATCAGATTCATCCAAGAACCTCTAGAGTTCTATCACAGATAGATGCACTAAAAAGGATAAAGTTTTAAAATTAACTGATGGATTAAAAAATAGCAAGTTATTGATAGTACAGCATTTACCATTTACATCAATGTATAACTTAGCATGAAACTCAGACTCCTTACCAGGCAAATCATAACATTATTTTTACATAAAACAGGAGTACAGTGACACCTTATAGATTTTATTCCAGCATAAACTTTCATAGGTCATACCTCATGTTTTCAGATGCACATGAGTGCTCTTATATCAGGTTGGTGCTTTTATATTCACAACAGAATAGGGTTCCCAGTTCTGGGTTAGAAAATACCTGGAGACTTTGGGGTGGATCCAGGAGAGGGCAGGGGTTGGGGAGGGGAGGGGCCTCAGCATGGTGCAATGCCATAGAGTCCACCCTTCAAAGCAGCCATTTTCTCCAGGGGAGCTGATCTCTGTCAGCTGGAGATCAGTTGTAAAAGCGGGAGATCTCCAGCTGGAGACAGGCAACCCTACAACAGAAAGACAGCTGGGATGGGGGGGGGTGTTACAAAGAGAGATCAGTTTAAACAAGATACAATTAAGAGAGTAATATGTTCATTCAGCCTAGGTGTGGCTTCCCTCCAACTGTTGTTAGATAGGCAAAGCAGGATTCTGGTAACTCCAGATGATTAGACAATGGATACCATGGACCACCAAAAAGACAAATAAGTGGGTTCTAAATCGAATCAAGCCTGAACTCTTCCTAGAAGTTAAAGTGACCAAACTGAGGCTCATGACAAGAATCTCTGGAAAAGACAAGAATGCCAGGAAAAGGTGAAGGCAGCAGAAAAAGAGGAAGACCCAACAGATGAAGGACCTATGGCCCCCAGTATGCAAGACCTGAGCAAGGCTGTTAACAATAGGACATTTTGGTGGTCATTAACTCATTGGGCTGCCATAAGTTGAAGGTGACTTGATGGCACTTAATACAATATATGCAGCCAATGTCAGTCTTTAAGGTCTCACTGGACTCCTGCTTTATTTTGCTGATAAAGGCTAACACAGATACCCATCTGGAATTATCACCAGTTTTACACATAAACTGCAGAGACGTCAGCCTAGCAGCTAGGGTTGCCAAATGTTTTTTGGCCGGGAGCAGGGGGCTCCCGGCCGGCGTCTTAGACGTGCGCGTCACCCAGAAGTGATGTTGCACGCTGGGGGCGGGGCCACGCCATTTGAGGTTGAAAACAAAGAGTTTTCCCCTCAAATGGCATGGCCCCACCCCCAGCGTGTGACGTCACTTCCGGGTGACGCGCACGTGGGGGTGGGGTTTCCCCCGGGCCCCGATTCCGCAGGAGCAGAGATCAGGGCTCGAAAGCGGGGGGAATTCCGCCCCCCGAGGGCATTTGGCAGCCCTACTAACAGCTGACCCAGTTAAACTGATAAAATGCCCCATTGGTCAATCAATAAAATGTTGACCTCCTGTCAGTGAGGTAAACTATGCATTGAAGGGAATATTTAACACAAGTACTGGAGGGTGGATTTCAACCATAATGGCTGCTCTTTTTAGAACACATCAGCTTCAGGAGGGGTTGATTTTCGGTAGAAAGGCACAGGGCAAAGAGTGGTATAACCCATTCCTACCCCTGACTTCTCCATTTTAGCGATGTTCTAGATACTTCCCTCCCCCTGGCATGGTTCCAGTTGCTTGTCTGCTCTCACAAACACATCCAAAGTTCCCAGGAGAGAAACTGAGGGGGGAGAGTCAGCAGAGAAGATGCAATTGGAAAGTTAAGCCCCATATACACTTAATATTTCACACAGCGGGCCACCAACTACTCTGGAGAGCCAATAATAGGTCTTACAGGCCAAGGCCTTCCCCTGATGCAGCCTCCTGGCACTAGTATCCAGAGGTGTATTGTCTCTGAATGTGGAGGTTACTTTTGGTCACCGTGACTAGTAGATGCTGCTAGACATATCCTTCATTAATCTGTTTAATCCCCTTTTAAAGCCATCTATGCCTGCGGCCATCACTACATCCTCTTGCAGCAAATTATACATTATAATCACTCGTTGTGTAAAGAAGTATTTCCTTTTGTCCATCCTGAATTTACTCCTCATCAGCTTCATGAGATGCCCTTGAATTCTAGGATTTGGGGAGAGGGAGAAAAAATTTTCAAGGCAGGATGGGCTGCACAGGCAGCTTCAAAACTGGATGGCAGCAACAGCAAGAAAACCTGACCCTCCCCCTCCCAGGTAGGCTCATGATGGGGCCTGAGCCAGGCCTGTGGAATGGGAGGGACCACTTGGAAAAAAACCACATTGCACCACCCAGCCAGCTCAGCTGACTGCATGGGAGTGATTATGTTATTGGTGGGCAGTGGTAAAGGGGTCCTCACCTTTGCTGCCCTCTCCCCTCCCCTAGGTGGTGGGACTGCAAGTAGGACCCTGACTCACCCATGGGTCCCAATTTGCTGTCCCACACAAACAGGAAGAGCCAACGGGGGCAACAGCAGCCATGACTGGCCACATCCTGCAAGGCGGGCAGCTTGGGGGCCAGGTGGCAGCAGCAGCAGGAAAACCTGGCCCTTCCCCTCCCAGGTAGGCCTATGGTGGGACCTGAGCCAGGCCTGGGGGAAGGGAGGGGTCCCTGGGGAGAAAACATGCCGGACCTAGCTGCGTGGGATCGCTTGCCCACCCACCTGTCCCTGTGTGTTAATGCTCTATGGGAAGAAGGCAGGTGAGGGGTTGTGGGTGGTCACACGGGAGGGGAGGGTAATGTTATGGGGACATGCAAGTTATGCTGCTGTTCAAGGTGTTTTCTACTGCATTCATCTGTCACAACCTTGGGGCGGTATCAGCATGGGGCTGGATCCATTTTAGGAAAACTGGCCTGCGTGCCCATTTTCCTGGAGATTAGGGTCCCCTTAAGGGATCTTGGGGTGAGGGCTTTCAAGGGGCATGCCCACCTTGGGGGGTGCCAACGGGTTACCCTCACACTCAAGTGGCAGGGGAGACCACTTGGTGGTGTTTATCCTTGTGGAATCTGACATCCTGCCTTCCATGGTGTTCCCCATCCCAGCAGGTGGGATGGGGTACATTGACTGGCCGGTGAATCAGTCAGTGCCAGGATTCGGTGGACCCAGGTTGTGCCAAGGCTTCTTACAGCTATAACCAATAGAAGTTGTGGCCGTTTTATTCCAAAACATTGTGAATGATTGTGTTATTGGTGTGTAGTGGTAAAGATGTCCTCGCCTTCGCTGTCCTCTCCCCTCCACTAGGCGCTGGGCCTGCAGTTACCAAACTCTATCAGTGAAGAAAAGCATCCTCTGAGTTTGGGAGACAAATGGTCACCTCCAGTCACTTGAACGGGTTGCAGTAGTCTACTCATCCATTGTTTTCCTGTCTTTACACATCCTGTTGATCAGAACATGCTGCTAATTGATAGCAGCAAAGGAGATATTACGGTATTTGAAGACAAATATTTAGATGTTGATTTCAAAATGTACCGCAAAGGCATCGTGCATCATGTTGATAATGCAGGAGGGGTGTCTTTTCCTTAGAGAGCATTGCTCTTTTGCTGCCTCTTGCCGATAGTTGGACACAATAGCACTTACCTGGTGTGGTGCTGCAGACTGATGCATCAGGCTCTACCTTGAAAAGCACATTGGAAATGGGTCGCTTATCAATGACACACACTTATTTACATGACTCTAAGCCTACCGCAGACTGCACCATAAACAGGGAGCTGATATCTGAATTTACATTCTATAACAAGCAGGTTGGGAGCCCAATCTCATATTTCACTGAAGCTACGGGATCATTAAAAATAGGACTGAAAAAGCAAGAGGTCTGAGCCTCTTTGACAAAATGCTGAAAGGTAACACCAAATGATTATTAATTTCATGGTGCACAGAAGAATTGCAGGCTCTGGATGCAGTTCCTATGATATGCATACCCAGCCATATCAGGACATCAAATTAATTAAGCTGTCCTCAATTCCTGTAGAGGAGGAGGAAGAGGAGGAGATTGGATTTATACCCCGCCCTTCACTACCCAAGGGAGTCTCAGAATGGCTTACAAACTCCTTCCCCTTCCCCTCCCCACAATAGACACCCTGTGAAGTAGGTGGGTCTGAGAGAACTCTGACAGAAACTGCTCTTTTTTCAAGAACAGCTGTGCCAAAACAATGGCTTGCCCAAGGTCATCCAGCAGGTGCAAGTGGAGGAGTAGGGAATCAAACCCAGTTCTCCCAGATTAGAGTCTGTGCGCTTAACCACTACACCAAACTGGCTCCGAAACAATATCTAAGAACTGTACTGAGTACCAGTGTGATCCAGTGTTCCCTCTAAGCTGAGTTAGTGTGAGCTAGCTCACTGTTTTTTAGGCTCCAGCTCACACATTTTTGTCTCAGCTCAGAGGAAACTAATTTATGCAGTAGCCAAATCGCTGGCTCAGAACTTTAATGCCAGTAGCTCACAAAGTAGAATTTTTGCTCACAAGACTCCACAGCTTAGAGGGAGCATTTGATCCAGTTTTTATGATTAGCTGATCTTCATACACCTGACCTATCCTATCAACTGTTTTTTCTATACTACAAGAGGGATCTATAGCAGAATTTTGTTAAGCCACCAAGTCACAAGGTTCTGAGGTAACTTCAGAAAAGAGGCAAGGTGTCCATTTGATTTTGGGAGATGGGTAAACTGAAGGTTACATATTGGAACCTTTCGAAACAAAAATAGTTCTATATGTCATAAAGGAGGATAAAATGTATATAGTATATATTTAGAAGCAAGTTGTATTAAATTCATGCAAAAGTAAAGTTCTCCACCGTTAATATTTTCATGTCATAAATAAAAGCATATATTTTTCTCTTTTGTTTCTTAAATTTCCCTCCATTCCCACAGGGGAAAATGCTCCACCTTTATTTTTTTCCCTTGTCATGCAACAATTTATGTGAACTCTGTCCAGAAAAGATACCAGCGACCCTAGATGTTCAGCTTAGGCTGAGGTTCCTTATACATCCTTCCTTCCTTAGGTTTCTGTCTGTCATGAAAGGTAACTGTTCTGACCTAGTTGAGAGGCTGTTATAAAATTTCTAGGATAATGTATGTGAAGTGCTCTAGGTGAACTTGTTATTATATAATGTGTTGTTTCATTTTGGATCAAGTAATTGTGCATCAAAACAGGTGGGTTTGTATCATTTTTTGCATATGACAAGCATAAAATTATGACCTCTTTAATGACGAGTCCTGTTCACTCCATTTTCATGTGTACACTGAACAGATGAAGGAGGGAACAGGATTATAGCAGCTGGCCCTGCTCTGAACCTCCCAATGTTTAATTAGAACCCTGCTCACACAGACTCTGCCTCTCAGAACCCTGCCTCCTGCAAATCAACACGCACATGCTTCCATGCACACCTCCAGTGGAATGCTGGGAGATCAAGTGCATAGAAGTAAACACCATCCTACTCTCTCCGTTCATGTATTCATTGAAGGTTTGAAGATAACTACTGTTAATGCTTTTCCAACTATCCCCAGAAACAACATGTGACAATGAATTGCAGGAAGGAATGTATTATTATTATTTATTTGATTTGTTAATCGCCCTATCCCTGCTTGTGCAGGGTTCTGGGTGATGTAAAACAAAAAGGCATAGAGCCTTAAAACAAATATACAAAACATTAAAATTCCAATCATAACAAAATTAAAATAAGACAGTTAAAAGACGATCGGGTTAAAAAGAAGTCCAAGATGGCATCCCTAGAAATTACATCCCAATTCTGGACTGCCGGGCCACTTTCTGGGCAGGGGAAGAAGAAGCAGAAGAAGAAGCACAAGATCAGAATAAGGGGGAGGGAGAAAGGGTGCCAGCCACGATAGAAAACTGTTGCTGTCCTCAACCAACAGCTCGGTGGAACACCTCTGCCTTGCAGGCCCTGCTGAATTGCAGAAGATCCCGCAGGGCCCTGGTGGTATTAGGCAGAGAGTTAGGGCGGCCATCCTCCAGGTGGGATGTATTTAGAAACAACAGAGAGATCACGGGAAGGATGCAAACAATAACGAAAACAACCATGATGTTATATTATGAAAATATATTTAGGCTTCTACTCTGTAGTGAATCATATTTCTTCATCACATTATAGAAATATGATTCACTACAGAATAGTGAACCTACAGAATAGGAGCTGCGGTGGCTCAAGTGGTTAAGACGCTGAACTGCAGGCTGTGGAAGGTCAGTAGTTCAGCAGTTCGAGACCCGATTTGCCTCATGACGGAGTGAGCTCCCGTCTCTAGTTCCAGCTTCTGCCAACCTAGCAGTTTGAAAGCAAGAAATTGCAAGTAGATAAATAGGTACCACTTCGGTGGGAAGGTAACAGCGTTCCGTGCGCCTTGGTGTTTAGTCATGCCGGCCACATGACCACGGAAACGTTTTCGGACAGCGCTGGCTCTTCGGCTTTGAAACGGAGATGAACACCGCAACCCAAGAGTCGGACTCGACTGGCTTTCGAGCAAGGGAACCTTTACCTTTACTTACAGAATAGTAGTCTAAATATATTTTTGTAATATAACATCACAGTTGTTTTCATTATTGTTTGCCTCCTCCAGGTGGGGCCTGGAGATCTCTTGCTTTTACAACTGATCCCCAGGTGACAGAGGATAGCTCTCCTGGAGAAAATGGCTGCTTTGAAGGGTGGCCTCTATTGCATTGTACCATGCTGAAGCTGCTCCCCTCCCCAAACCCCACCCTCTCCTGGTTTCACCCCCAAAGTCTCCAGGTATTTTCCAACCCAGACCTGGCAACCCTACAGAGAGTTCCACCAGGCCAGGGCCAGGGCTGAAAAGGTCCTGGCCCTGGTCAAGTACAGCCGAACATCTTTGGAGCCAGGAATCACCATAAAGCTCTCCTGGGGACATACCTGACACAGTATGTTTCCAAAGGGTTAGCTTGTTTTGCAGGATTCAGTGATATAATCTGGAAGATACATATGGACAGGGAAAAGCAGAACTATATAACTTTTTAATCTGCAGCATTTAAAAATAAACTTGTTCCAATTCCTGTACATGGAAAGCAATATGACACTATACACATATATATATATTATACAACAATATGTAGAAGCATATCTAGTCAAATTTGTACCAGGTAGAAAGGAATTAGCTGCAGTTTAGGACTCCCAAATTCCTGGAATACAATAAAGTGCAAAATTTGTTTCACATGGCATAATCTTTTAAAAGATTTCTTCATTTTTTACATCCTGTGGAAGGTCACAGAGGCAGCAGCCAAGGCCAGAAGAGGCCCTGCCTACTGGGTGAAAGGCAGCAGCTGCTCCAGGGCAGGGTAGGGCAAGGCAAGTGTTAGATATGAGACTCGAGGCAGCAGGTGAACAGTGATAACAGCTTTATTGAAAACGAAGTCAGAAGAACCAGAACGAGACAAACTATGGAGCAACAGGCTCCTTTTTAAACTTGGCAAGCCACACCCACAT
>NW_015169844.1:10576-14791 GCF_001447785.1 Gekko japonicus | reverse complement strand
ATGTGACCTTGGGTCAGTCACAAGCTCTGGCACAGCTGTCCTTGAAAAAGAGCAGTTTCTGTCAGAGCTCTCTCAGCCCCACCCACCTCACAGGTGTGGGGAGGGGAAGGGAAAGGAGTTTGTAAGCCGCTCTGAGACTCCAAGTGAAGGGCGGGGTATATATCCAATCTCTTCTTCTTCTTCTTCTCTTCTTCCTGGACCCCTGTGTGGAAGCCCTGAACAATTTCCCAGACTTGTGGGTCCTTGAGGTCGGATGCATACAAGAAAACTAGACCTTGTAAAATATATAAAGGTGTATTAAATTATTAAAAGAATTGATTATGCAGAGATTGGATTTATACCCCGACCTTCACTCAGAGTCTCAGAGTGGCTTACAAACTCCTTCCCCTTCCCCTCCCCACAACAGACACCTTGTGAGGTAGGTGGGGCTGAGAGAGCTCTTTCGAGAATTGCTCACTCAAGAACAGCTCTGATAGAACTATGGCTTGCCCAAGGTCATCCAACAACTGCAAGTGGAGGAGTGGGGAACCAAACCCGGTTCTCTCAGATTAGAGTCTGTGCACTTAACTACTACACCAAACTGGGAACTAGGGTTGCCAGTTCCTCTTGTTGGTCTGGTAAGGGGATTTGGGGGGGGGGTGTTCCAGGACGTCCCCAACATGATGACATCACCTGGAAGTGATGTCATCATGCCAGGGATGTTGCACGGAGATGCTCTGGTTTAAGGGCAAAACTCTATGGTAAAACTGGCTTTAAACCATAAAATTTTACCCTTAAACCTGAGCATCCCTGTGCAACATCGCGGCTTGATGATGTCACTTCCAAGTGACGTCATCATGTTTGAGAAGTCATGCGGGGACATGGCTGTTTGGGGGTGTGGTTTCCCCTCCAGCCTGCTGGCCAGTGTGGAAAGAAGCCCCAAAAACTAGGGAAACCCCCTCCCCAACCTGGGGACTGGCTAACCTAAAGGAGGAGCTGGGGCCTGGAACAGCATAAGGCTACCAAACTGGGATAGGCATGGTAAAACTGCCCCAGGGCAGAAGCCCAGTTCAGCCCCCTGTGGTTTTGAAGGGACAGAAACATGCAGGTGACGGGGACTATGTTTGTGAAGAAGCCTGTGTGGGCTTTGCTAAATCCAATAAAAAGGCAGTTAGGGAACACCATTGAATCTGGTGAGTCTCTGCTGTCTATGGAATCAGATATGATGTTGCACAGGGAGGGTGGGTACACATCATAACAAGCAAAGACTATTCCATAGTGCCATACTTAAAAGTTTACATATTTCTTAAAGCATGCAATAGGATTTCCAGGTTCCCTTTGGCCACCGGCAGGGGATGGGTTGCCAGATCCAGGTTAGGAAACTCCTGGAGATTTTGGGGGTGGAGCCTGGGGAGAACGGGGACCCCAGTGGAGTAAAATGCCATAGAACTATCCTGCAAAACATCAATTTTCTCCAGGGGAATTGATCTCTGTTGTCTGGAGATGAGGTGTAATTCCAGGGGATCCCCAGGCCCCACCTGGAGGCTGGCATCCCTAGGCCATGAGATGATAACAGAGGCACAAAATAAAAATCTATACCAATTGGCTGCAGATTTCCGCAGAACACAGAAGCAATGTAGAATCTGTTTTTCTTCCAAAGGGCTAAGGTATTTGGACAACAGGGGCTGGTTATGCAACTTTTAAAATATAATTACTATTTGCTGCAAATTTCTGTAACTACAGAGAGTATATAGAAAATCCTCTACCTCCTCTGAGCTTCAAAACTTTTGGTCAGTTCTACACCAATGAAAAGAAAACCATACTTTACAAAACCATACAACTAGGGGGTTGCAAAAAAAAAAAATTCAGCCCAATCTGGCAGAATTAATTTCGACAGTAAGACTCCCGCATGCCATTCAAGAGTCTTTCGGCCAGCCGAATGTCAATTTCAGCCCCATTATATCCTATGGGCCATTGAAGTCAATGGTGAAAACATAGGGTATATTCTACGGGCCCTCAAACAGGTTGCCCCTATCCCCTCCATTGTTCTCTATGGTGGGGAAAAAGTTACCTTTTCCCACCATAAAGAACAATGGAGGGGATAGGGCCAATCTGTTTGGGGGCCTGTAGAATTGGACCCCCTGGTCCAATATTCTTCAAACTTGGTTGGTATATTGGGGAGAGGCTCCACCAGCTACCCTGTGAGTTTGGAGCATCTCCCTCAAACCCCCTCCCCTCCAGCCCCCAGAATATACCCTATGTTTTTGCCATTGACTTCAATGGCCCATAGGATATAATGGGGCCGAATTGCTGGCGGCAATTCGGCGGCAGACCGATTCAGTTCAGAGAATCTGAATCGGCCTGCAGCAGCCCGAAAGGGGTCTGAATGGGCCATTTTCAGGGGTGCATTCAGTTTGGACGAACTGAATGCACATCCCTACATACAACCAAAACACAATTTAGGGGCTGGAGACATTGATTTCTCATGACTATTGAAAATATAACACAGATAAGTTATGTTCAAAGTTGCCAAGGACTGTTACACAGAGCAATTAGTAACATAAGGGACGACCTGCAGTTTATAGAAAGGGGGAAGTTGCTGAACAAATTGCTTTCTTGCTTTTATTCTCCACTGAAGCCTTCTATTGGGAATTTTTCTGGCCTTTAACCCCCATCCATATAGGAAATCATTAAAAGGAGAAGCCCCGTAATTGCCCCAACCTTTTTTATTTGTAGGGCCTGTCAAGTGAATTTTGCAGTATTCTCAGTGAGCAAATAAAAACATCTGCATGGAGGGAAGATCACAAAGAGCAGACATTTATCTGAACAGCATGCCTGCCAATTTGAACTCCCCCCCCTTCTGTCTTTGACACTGTGAGGCAGCAGAAGTGATGCTCCAGGTAGCTAATTGCTAGAATGTGTTGCATACTGCAGTCATGTTTTTACAGTAGCAATTGCATGTGGCCAACATTAAACTCTTGAAAGTGATCATCTAGCCTCTTGTGCAAGGGTGTGCACAAGCCTCACTAAAATTGTTTTTTCCCCTTTTGCTAGATGGTGAAATATGGTTCTAGCTAAAAGCATTTTTCTTACATTGATCTTTGTAATAAATTGCACAGACAGGCAGGATATCTATGACAATAATAATATCCAATTGCCAACATTCCTACACTGTGCAAAAAGGAAAATCTTGACTATTTTTCTGGAGTCATGCTTTGAGCAAAGTCATCCTGCATCATCCCTGCATGTCTCTTTGGGAACTATTCTTGTCCAAAAATACTCACTGAACAGCTCTGCTCTAAACAGAGTTTTAGGTTATTTCCAGGTAATCAATAAAGGTAATTGGTATATAAGAGATTCAGTAACTTTATATTTTTAATGAGAAGAATTAATATTTGGAATCAGTAATGAGTAACTACAATAAAACCAATTCCAAAGTAAAAATAGGCAAGTATGGAGAACACAGAGAAAAACAGAATAAAATGTTTAGGGCTGTATGTTTGCCCTTTGAGAAGGGCTATTTGTTTATTGGCTTCTAAAGAGAAATTTTAAAGTATGCATTGTATTTTTCTGGTAACAAAATATAACAACTTGAGTGTAAAGTAACTGTGATATTCTCAAAACAGAAATTAAAACAGAAGGAAGACCGCTGAATTCCCTATAGCAAAGGTAGAACTTTGTATTTGTTGCATGGGAAATTATCTAGCAGAGAATCTGAGTTATTCGCTAAAGGACTCTGAAAGGGGGATGCCATAGAGAAGCAGACCTAAGAGGGAGTAGAAAACAAGCAAGGAGAATAAGGCATGGAAAAGGAAAACTACTAACAACTTATCCTCCTGTTTAGAGAAGTGTCTGTAGGCCCACAGCATTCATATGTATGTGAGAGTTTCTTCATAGTTTATCTTCATGGGCAGAATCCCATTGCCCCTCATGGAAAGTAATGGAGAAATACACCCATGTACAAGCTGTGTGTTCTCATACATAATACAGAAATGTGACAGAATGGCATGTCCACAGAGGAAGCTGCCTATTTTATCTCTGTGTGGGTCACTGCTGTCCTTCCAGTTAGGATGCACACCCAGCACAGTGAGTGATTCGTGCAGAAACACAGAGGACATGATCCTCAGCAAGCAGTAATTCTAATTCTTTCACACTCTACTCTTTTCTGTATATGAGTGACACCTCCATTTTTAGCTTGGGAAAAAAAGGCTTAGTAATTAGAGGGGGAGGGAGGGA
>NW_015169844.1:7183-10545 GCF_001447785.1 Gekko japonicus | reverse complement strand
GGAAGGAAGGAAGGAAGGAAGGAAGGAAGGAAGGAAGGAAGGAAGGAAGGAAGGAAGGAAGGAAGGAAGGAAGGAAGGAAAATCTTCCTTTATGTTATTTTACATTCTTTTAGAACAGAGAGATTTCTGCTTCGATTGCGGTTATGATTATAGCACCTGCTTATAACCTGACCAGCTGTGGATTCAAGCCCAGCTTGGGTTGCATTCATAGCTGTGTTTATAAATGTGTGTTCTACCCCAATTTCACTCCCACTGTAACTTTAAAATGTCATCAATTTCATTTTCATATACCATTCCACTGAGGTTCCAGTTCCCTGCTTTCCTTTTGTTTGTTCCCAATGTGTAAGTCAGGCTGAGGAAAATGTTGGGGCTCTGTTAAAGGAGCATTTTCTACTTTAAAATTATGCCAAAAGCAAATGAAGAAAAATTATGCATGTTATGTTTTGAATACTGCTTTGTGAACACACTTATGGGCACAGACCTACTCCCCCTAGTCTATCACAACAGTCATAGTAGAAAATCAAATTAATTGGAAAAAATGCAACAAGGTTTGGAGGAGGAGGGATAGTTTAATAGACCTGCAGCTCACTGAAATGCTGTTAGTGTGACTAAAATTACTGAAAATATTTAGTGGTGTACTCCCATACAAGACGTGCAATTTCCTTGGCAACATTAGCATGAAGAACAGCTTTAAGTATAAAGACTGTGTGGAAGTATAATGACTTTGTAGAAGAAAGGAAAGAGACTGAGTGGATCACCTTTTCAGTGATTAGGTAGAATTTCAAAGCTTCCAGGAATGGGTAGAAGAGAGTGGGTAGTGAGAAACCAGTGATTTTGCAGATCCAATCCCTGCCCCTCTATTCTGTATCTTCCCTTTGTCATTAACCAAATTCTGTAGGCTGTATTAAGCCAATCTTGATCCAATATGTTGTTGAAGACTTTCAAGGCCGGAGTTCATTAGTTGTAGATTTTCCAGGCTGTATGGCTGTGGTCTTGGCATTGTAGGACCTGACGTTTCGCCAGCAGCTGTGACTGGCATCCTCAGAGGTATAACACTGAAAGATGGAGTACTCTCTGACCGATTTCACACAAGAGCTGTGCCGCGGTCGAGCCTCCCTTTGCCCCACTTCTATTGGTCAATTTCCCACTCGAAGCTCCGCGGCCGCATTTTGACCTGTGGGTTTGCCCAATTTTCCCCGCGGTTTCGTGATCCTCAAAAAACAGGATCACAAAACCGCGGGGAAAATCTGGCAAAGCTGCAGGTCAAAATGCAGCCGCACAGCTTCGAGTGGGAAATTGACCAATAGAAACGGGGCAAAGGGAAGCACAACCGCGGTGCAGCTCTTGTGTGAAATCAGTCTCTGTGTCAAGGTGAGAAGAAAAATAGTAGGCAGGTAATTTATATCTACTCAGGAAGGTGGGGTAGGACTGAGCTGTTATCTTGTAGGAGTTCCCCAGGCTGTGGCATGCTCCTTCAGTGGAGGCTACAATGGAGGCTGAGCAATTGCCTTCTTAGGTTTACCTAGAGACTCCAAAGCCTCAGAGAAAATTACTCTGCCCCCCCCCAACTACTAATATGTATTCTGCAGGAAATTTTTCTGTATTTACTTCATTTATAGCCCCCTTGTTCACTGAGACACAAGGTGGATTACAAAATATATTTTTAAAAATTCAATTGGACAGCATAAAACAGCCAATCAACAATGCACTAGGACTAAGATTATGTTGGGATTTGCAAATTCTCTCTCTGTAGCCATGAAAAAATGAACATGTTTGTTTATGCATTCTAATGCCCTAGCTAGTTAAGTTTAGAGACCCAACAGTAGAGCCTACACATGTTTGCTGCCAGAGTAAGGTGATAAAATGCATAATTAGTTAGTATTGGGATTCTCCAATTGGATAATCAATAGATTGAGGATGGGCTAGTGAGTAAGCATTGAGTTTCCATTTTGTTCTTCTCCCCATGTCCATTCTCACAGGAGGTTTAGAAGCCTTAGAGTCAAGATGTAGATTAGAGCAGTTAGAGAGGATGCTTATCCTTTGTTTGTTTAATCTCCCAGTTACCCTTTCCTCATTAGTAAGTAAAGTTTTTCTTTTAAAGCAAGTATACATGGTATGCTGCATATTAAGAATACACAACACATTACAGAATCAGAAAACATGAACAAAATACTGTGTAAGACAGACCATATTGCAGAAAATGGGTTACAAAGGCAGAAGACAATATACTGAAAGCAAGGTGGTACATGTAATAAATATTGCAAAGGACTACCATCCTATTCCCTCATCCCTAGTACATTCATATCCTAAGAACTGTTTCCAAACCCCACAAGTGTTCATAGGCATTAGATCATCTGACTGAGAACGTGTACTTTTTTTAGCAATTGTGTATTATAGAGTTGGACTATAAGGAAGGCCGAGCGCCGAAGAATAGATTCTTTTGAACTATGGTGCTGGAGAAGACTCTTGAGAGCCCCTTGGACTGCAAGAAGATCAAATCAGTCAATCCTAAAAGCAATCAACCCTGACTGTTCCCTGGAAGGCCAGATAATGAAACTGAAGCTCAAATACTTTGGTCACTAAATGAGAAGGGAGCACTCACTGGAGAAGACCCTGATGCTGGGAAAGATTGAAGGTCAAAGAAGACGGGGACGGCAAAGGATGAGATGGTTAAACAGTGTCATAGATGCAACGAACATGAAATTGAGCCAACTTCAGAGGACGGTGGAAGACCGGAAGGCCTGGCGTGATCTGGTCCATGGGGTCACGAAGAGTCGGACTCGACTGTGCAACTGAACAACAACAACAACAATCTTTGTCATTTGCTGTGGAAATTAACATTCTTCCTGCTTTTTTGCCTAGAAGTATTTTATTAAAAAGTTCTCACAGGAATATAAAGTATTAGACTTGTACTCAAATTTTTAACATGATTAAATGGGTAGGATTAAAAAGTGGGAGAAATGATGTAGTATCTCTGGTTATTTAACACTGGTGTCATTCAAATTGCAGTTGGATATGGAACTTAATAGTGGGCAGATTGCACCTTATAGTATTTCTTATGTACACTCTATGATTTTTTCCATGGTATCTAATGGCTTTGAGGATTTGTGTTTCACCTTCACCATGCCTAACACAGATTTTCTTTTTTGTTCTCTTTGCTGAACCCTTGCTGTAGTGAATGTCATAAGGCAGGACAGTGTTTCACTTACAAGGCTATAAACATGAATTCCAAGTTAATGTCCTGTATTGCAATAAAAATAGAACAGCTTTCACCTGGATGCTTACCATCTGCCAATGTAGAGGGAGGGAAATGATCAAAAAGAAGAATCACCTACTAAGCTGCTCAAAATTATGCATTCAGT
>NW_015169844.1:0-7152 GCF_001447785.1 Gekko japonicus | reverse complement strand
GAACAATGATAATTGTTTCATTCATTGTTTTGTAGAGAGAGAAATGTCATGTTAGGATGCCATTCTATATTCTAGCTTCTGGGCATCATTGAATGTAAATTATGGTTGTGATAGCTGAAAGTATCTACGCATGCTGCAAATGTCACAACCAATGCTGCCGTATATGTTTTTCTGCACTACTGGTGGTCTACCAACCAAAGTCAACTCTGAATGATCAAGTGTAATAATTCTTCCACTGAATTCCACCAAAGAGATCAAAAGGGCTTAACTGGGCTGTCCCTTTTCTGTTTACACAAGGAGCAAAAGCAGAGCTCCATTAATCTTAGCAGAGTTACAACATAACCATTTAAATGTAAAAATGTCAGGCAGTATCAAACTAAACAATCCCCATTTGAAGAGAAGCTCTTTTTAAATTTTGCCAATGACCATTTTTCTGGGGAAACCCCTTTCTATGTAGAATACACTGGTAGTCACCCCATTTTGGTTCCCTACTGAGACTATTATGTTTGCTATTAGAAACAGCAACGTTTAAAGTTAATAAATTGTTAAATAAAGCCATAGTGTAAAATTATGCCCTTCATTTCCAATTCTACATGCACACTCCCCCTATGAAAAAGTATGTATTTTCACCTATGCCTGAAAAAGCAGGGTGACCAGATGTCACTATGGGAGGCACATCTCCCTTATAAATAAAAGCCGAATGGTGATGGCACTTCTCTAGAACATTCCACACACTCCAAAATCAGTTCGCTCTCTGATCTGTCATTCAGAGGGTCTCCCTATCCACTGGCTGCTTTGCCTGAGTCCTGCCTTCAACATTCTAAACATTTTGCTAATCCTCTCCCCCCCATAGCCAGTCAGAACACAGAGGTTGTTTGCATATGCGACTTGATAGGCTTTTGCCTCTAACATTCTAACCAGTTTTGCTCTTCTGAGGTAAAATGTGTCCAATCTCCATGTGAGGGCTTGAGATCACTCAGAATTACAACTGCTTTCCAGATGGCAGAGATCAGTTCCCCTGGAGAAAATGGTGGGCTCTGTATCCTTATACGCTGCTGAGGTGGCCCCCGTATGACAGCCAATGTGACGTAGCAGTCAGGGCTTCAGAGCACGGGAGAGGCTGCAGGTGTGTGGGGGTGGAAAGCTGAAGAGTGAGGGGGAAATAAAGGTAGGTTGATGATTGGCTGGGAAGGAGATAGGGGTGACAACTCCAGGTGGGAAATTCTTGGAGATGTGAGGGATGGAGCCTGGAGAGGGTGAGGTTTCAGGAGGCATGGGACCTTGGACAGGTACAAACCCATAGACTCCACCCTCCAAAGCAACAATTTCCTTCGGGGGAAACATCATTGCCAATCTCCAGGTGAGGGCTGGAGATCACTCAAAATTACAACTGTTCTTTAGGTAGCAGAGATCAGTTCCTCTGGAGAAAATGGTGGACTCAGTGTCATTATACCCTGCTGAGGTCGCCACAGCAAGTTGACACTGAGTGTCCAAGGCCGAGGTACCCGCCCAGAGCTTCTTGCTAGAGGCCGTTGTATTTATTTCCACAACGGGCCTTTTTCCTAGTGCATAATGTTACAGATATTGCTTCCTCAGACACAGAGGTCACCTGGCACTGCTAGTCTCAGTACTTGAGCTAAGGTAGGATTTGTAGGGATAAACTTTATCTAGTTTGGACTCCTTCAATACAATCTGGTTCAGAACTAGGGTAGCGACCAGTGTTCCCCCCTAAGCTGAGTTAGTGTGAGCTAGCTCACAGTTTTTTAGCCTCCAGCTCACACATTTTTGTCTTAGCTCAAAAAGAATGGCTCCAGAGCAAACTAATTTATGCAGTAGCCAAATTGCTCTCTCACAACTTTAATGCCAGTAGCTCACAAAGTAGATTTTTTGCTCACAAGACTCCACAGCTTAAAGGGTAGCATTGGTAGCAACCACCACCATCTAAATCCCAGTCATTTCCCCAGTATAATATTGGGAGAGAAGCAATATGAGTGGAAATACTGGGCCCTAAGGGGTGCTTAAAATTGGGCTTGTGCCATCACCCACCTGATCAAACCCTTGAGGCTGATCTTGAGATGGAGAAGGAAATAAGAGAGGCGACTAAAGCAGATAATGTTATTATACTGGGAGACTTTAACTACCCTCACATTGACTGAGTAAACGTATGTTCGAGTCATGCTGTAGAAATGAGATTCCTAGATATCATAAATGACTGTGCACTGGAACAGTTGGCCACAGAGCTAACTAGAGAGGTAGTGATCTTAGATTTGGTTCTGAGCGGTTCTCAAGACCTGGTGAGACATGTACAGGTTGTTACACCAACTGGGAACAGTGATCACAATGCTGTTAAGTTCAGGTCAATGGAGAGTTACCCCTAAAGTCCCAAACTGTAACATTTGATTTCCAAAGAGGGAACCTTACAAAAAAAATTAATTCACAGTGTATTAATTTCTATAGCGAACAATAATACAAAATATTAATCTTATTTTCCAACAATCTATTATATTATTCACCCCCTTTATTAATAGAAATGAGGGAAATATTAAAAAGGAAGCTGAAGGGGAAACACAAGAGAGGTTAGGAGAGGTACTTCCAAGTCTAAAAGAAGGCCTGTGACATTGCAAGTCAAGGAAGCTATAAAAAGTAAAGAGGCTTCTTTTAAAAAGTGGAATGTCTGCTCCAATTAATTGAACAGGAGAGATCACAGGCTCTGGCAAAAGAAATTCATGTCAATAATTAGGCATGCAAAAAGAGATTTTGAGGAGCAGGTTGCTAAAAGCATCAAGACAAACAATAAACATTTTTAAAAAATATATCTGGGGCATAAAACCAGCCAGAGAAGCAGTGGGGTCTTTGGATGACAAAGGAAAAAAGGGATTGCTAAAAGAAAATGGGGAGATGGCAGAGAAGCTCAATTACTTTTTTGTTTCTTTGTTCACTATGGAAGGTGTGGGGCATGTACCCCCGCCACAGCCCATATTTTCTGGAAGGGAGTCTGAAGAACAGAGCCAAACTGAGGTGACCAGAGATGAAATTCTAGAGCTACTGGGGAAATTAAAAACCAATAAGTCTCTAGGTCCTGATCACATTCACCCAAGAGTTCTAAAGGAAGATGTAAAATTGTTGATCTTCTAACCTGTATATGTAACCTATCACTAAATTCAGCCACCCTTACCAGAAGACTGGAGAATAGCAAATGTGACACCAATTTTTAAAAGGGGGTCCAGAGGGGAACCAGGAAATTACAGGCCAGTCAGCCTAACATCTGTCCCAGGAAAATTAGTAGAAACTGTAATAAAAAATAGAATTGTACATAGAGGGACAAAGCCTGCTGAGGGAAAATCAGTATGGCTTCTGCAAAGGGAAGTCCTGCCTCACCAACCTTTTGAGGCTCTGTGAGAAACTGAATGGTGACCCGGTAGACATTATATCCCTGGACTTTCAAAAGGCTTTTGACAAAGTACCTCACCAAAGACTCCTGAGTAAACTTAGCAGTCATGGGGTAAAAGGATGTTCTCTTATGGATTAAAAACTGGTTAAATGACAGGAAGCAAAGAGTGGGAATCAATGGACAGTTCTCACAATGGAGGGAAATAAGCAGTGGGGTGGTCCCTCAAGGATTGGTTTGGGGGACAGTACTATTTCATTTATTCATCAGTGATCTGGAACTAGGGTTGAGTAGTGTAATGGCCAAGTTTGCAGATGACAGCAAATTATTCAGGATGGTGAAAACCAAGGCTGACTGTGAAGAGCTCCAGGAGGACCTCCACAAACTGAGGCACACAAAATGTGGTAAACGAAGTTCAGTGTTGGTAAGTGTACGTTATGTACACTGGGACAAAAAATCCCAACTTCAAGTATAGGCTAATGGGGTCTGAACTTGCTGAGACTGAGAGGGGGAAAGATCTTGGGTTCATAAGTGGATAGCTCAATGAAAGTGTCAACCCAGTGTGCTGCATCGATGAAAAAGGCAAACTCTATGTTAGGAATTATTAGGAAAGGGATTGAGAATAAAACTTCCAATATTGTAATGCCCCTGTATAAATCTATGGTGCAAACCTCTACAGAATGTTTGGAATTTGTTGGGTTTTTTCTCCTGTTTATTTTCAATTTAGATAGACATAACAAATGCAAATACATTTCTTCTTACAAAATTACAGAGAGTCTTCCAGAATTCTGCTTCCACTCTTCATTTTTCCCATTACTAATCTCCTTATATATTTTGTAGCCATATGTACATTTTAGCCTAGTATTTATCATATTCTTTTTCACTTTTGCCCTGAACAGTAAATGTTAATTTTTCTAGTTCGGCAACTTCCATTATTTTATATATAAGTTCGTCTTTCGTTGGTATATTTTCATTCTTCCAATACTTTGCATATAGGATTCTGACCACCACTAATATATGCATAATTAAATATATTTCATATTTCTTGAATACCTCAGGTATTATATTTAACAAGAAAAAATCTGGCATCAGTTGTATATCTATTTCAAAAATCTCTTCTAAAACTCTTTTTATAACTTTCCAATATTTCTTCGCTTTTTTACATACCCACCAAATATGGAAATAAGTACCTATATTTAACTTGCACTTCCAACAATTTTTAGATATATTCTTATTAAATTTATTAAGTTTTTCCGGTGTTATATGCCACATATAAAACATCTTAGCAATATTTTCCTTAAAATTACTTGGTTTTATATATCTTAAATTTCTCGACCAATATTGTGGTCATCATATCTCCAAAAGGACATTGCAGAGCTGGAAAAAGTATAGAGGAGGCCAACCAAGATCATTAGGGGATTGGAGCACCTTTGCTATAAGGAAAGACTGAAGAGTCTGGAACTTTTCACTTTAGAAAAGACATGACTGCAGGAAATGATAGAGGTTTATAAAATTATGCATGGGATGGAAACAATTGACAAAGATACATTTTTCTCCCTCTCCCAAAATACTAGAATTCGAAGGCATCCAAGGAAGCTGATGGGCAGTAGGTTCAGGAAAGACAAAAGGAAATACTACACCAGTTTGGTGTAGTGGTTAAGTGCACGGACTCTAATCTGGGAGAACTGGGTTTGATTTCCCACTCCTCCACTTGCAGCTGCTGGATGACCTTGGGCAAGCCATAGTTCTGGCACAGCTGTTCTTGAAAAAGAGCAGTTTCTGTCAGAGCTCTCTCAGCCCCACCTACCTCACAGGGTGTCTGTTGTGGGGAGGGAGAGGGGGAGGGAAAGGAGTTTATAAGCCGCTCTGAGACTCCTTTGGGTAGTGAAGGGCAGGGTATAAACCCAATCTCTTCTTCTTTATACAGAAAGTGATTAAAAGGTAGAATTTGCTGCCAGAGGGTGTAATCATTGCCACAGGAATAAACAGCTTTAAAAGGGGATTAGATAAATTCATGGAGGATAAGTCTAACAATGGCTACTAGCCATGGTGACTGAGGAAAACCTCCACATTTAGAGGCCCTAAGATTCTGAATCTCAGAGCCAGGGGGCAACATCAGGGGAAGTCCTCAGCCTCTATGCCCTGTTGTTGGCCATCCAGAAGAACTGATTGGTCACTGTGCAATACAGGATGCTGGACTTGATAGACTGAGCCAGCAGGGTTTTTCTTATGTTTTTAAGTTCTGGGTCCACCTCATCTGGGTGTGTGTGCATGCGAGAAAGGATTTTAAACTAAGTCTTCCTAGTTTCTCTCACACACCTTCCCTTCTGGGTTTCTATCTCTTAGCTAGGGACAGAGCTGACCTCCCAGGACTGTCTGTGCCTATGTGTGTGATTTCCAAGGAATTGAATAGGCAAGACAGTCCCTGTTTCCCCAGGATCAAACTCTTTGGCTTCAGAAAGGAGGATGATTCCACTATTATTTATTTATTTATTTAATTAATTTTATTTATACCCCGCCCTCCCCGCATGCGGGCTCAGGGCGGCTCACGTAATTTAAGCAGGAAGCACAGATACCAAGTATTTTACAACAGAAGAAGATATAGCAAGGTTGGCTACTGAATGAAACAAACCTAAACCATTGTTAGAAGGATGGGTCAGTCTCTGCACCCTTTGAATGAGTTTACCAAAGCTCATTCCACTCTGAGGTTCCACGACTGGAGAAAGACCAAAGACTAGATAAAGGGGCACGAGGGTGTTTCTGAGATTACAGTGGGGAGGAGCATCTCTTGTTTGGACCAATGACAACTAAGGGCTTGCTCTCTACAAACCAATTCACCGATAATATTTCCAGTTATAGATCAGAGACTCCAATTCAGTGGTGGGGCAGATTATTCCCCTGCTGCCTCTAGAGCCTTACAGATGAATTTCTATCAGAGGAAAGGTGACAGTTCAGCGGACACTTCACTGCATACTCTGGGCTTTCCCAATGTATCTCTCCCACTAAAAGTGACATTCGACACACACCCCTTTAATGCAGATGGGGATTATATTACCCTTTCAGCAAATAAATACGTATGATTGTAGTACCAGATCAACTCCCATTTGTAACAACGGACAACCCATCTGAGGAAACAGTCAGTGTAATGAGAAATGCACAACTCCAGCCAAGGACCAGAGGAGAATCCTATCAATAGTCCCTCTCTTGTGTGCAGCTCAGTCCACAGGAAGGAATAGATCGTGTTCTGTACTTAAATTCTAGAGCATGTACACAGACAATGGCATTTAAACACTATGCAAGTATTTTATTTTATTTTGCAAAATCTGTCACTTTTCCAGTTCAGCAGCTAAAGAAACTCATCTTGTCCTTGGGAAAACAGAGTGGGGAGAGACTTCAAGTGTCTCAATATGACTTTCAAGGCACATTAAGTCTGTTCATGTGCACCTCTTGGGAACAGTTTAAGATTTTAAAAAAGAAAAAGAAAGAAAACCAGCATGAGCTTTGAAATTATATCAGTCTTGCTATTGACAAAGATATCTACAGATAGCAATGAGTGACATATGGATTCATTTTATTTTATTTATACCTCGCCCTCCCTGCCAGATGGACTTTGGATGATTGAAGGACAATGTTTACCAAAATAAGGGCTTATATATAAAGCTACTGAAAATGTACTGGTATGTGTGCTATTATAATATACATACTCAGGGCATAGTTATGAGCAGAGATTATTGTTTATTAGCACAACTTGAATCATACATTTG
>NW_015169843.1:336899-346651 GCF_001447785.1 Gekko japonicus | reverse complement strand
CTCTTTTTCTGCGAAATGACCCCTGATCACATCATATGCAGAAGTGTGGCGTCACGGGGGGGGGGAGGGGGAAATCTCGCGATTGCCACAGCCAATAGGACTAGACAGCAGCCAAGAGTAAATGAGGCCACTGACTGTGAAGGCAAAGGAAGGAAACCGCACAGAGAAGAGCAGTGCAGAGACCAAGCAGCCTGGTTCACAGTTTGTGCTGGAAAATCAGAGCAAAGAAGAGCTGCTCACGAAATTTAGCACCAAATGAGACGGGAAGGTTTGTTCCAGGCCCAGATTCTGACTCACGCTGCGCCTCTCCATCATTTTAAGGAACGCCGCTCATCGGATCTCAGAGTGCTTCTATCCCTCCCTGCCCTCCGCACACATACTGCCGCTCTTATGTCTTATTTATTTTTATTGCCAATGCATGCGCAGTTGGCAGCTCTGAAAGCGGCAAGCAGGGTCTGAATCCCACAACTGAGCAAGCTGAGCAGGGGGGTGGGGAGTGTTTCCTGCTCGGAGTTCTCGCCTGCGCTCTGTTTTCAGTGCTGAGCTGGCAACTGCTGCGGGGCAAAGGACAAGAACATGCAAATCAAAACCTGGCACCCTCCTCCCCTCCTCTCCCCACCCCCAAATCCAGAAAGTTTCATTTCTAAACTGAACCAGATGATGGCCGTTCAGAAACATGTTGACTGTCAGGTGACCAGCTTGGACCTGTACCAATCGGAGAAGAGGGTGTGTGTGAAGAAGTAGCCCTCCCCCCCTGCAGTGGCAAACATGGGGCCACTTTGCTTGGAACTGTTCCCTCTGGTCTTGCTGACTGGAGGGAGGGAGTTATGGAGGATACCAATGCAAACAGGCTGCTGGCTATAGCTACTTGCTCAAGAGAGGCATTAATGGGATCTGCTCCTAGTTAACAGTAACTGGTGCCTGGGAAACAGCCCCTCCCCTTCCTCCCTCCTCCAAGTTTTGGCATCCTCCCAGAGAGCGCTCTCTACTCGCCAGAGAACAAAATGCAGAGAAGACTCTTTTTTCCAGACAGATGAAAGGCATTGACTGTGGCAAAATAATTCTCAGTGTCTCTGATGTGTTCTTCCTTTAATGCAGATAGAAAGGGGGGGACCCCTCCCCCATGAAGACAAGCGGAGACCCTCACCTCCCAGGCTGGTCGGGGTACTTGTGTTTGCAGTAGGCCTCCAGCGACGCATACACCTTCTCACGGAGAGCCTCTACCTCAGTGGGATTGGAAAGACCTTTTGAGTCTGCAAGGAAAGAGAGGCCGTTAAACGGGAGATCTTCAGAAGCCTCCTGAGGACTAGAGGCACGGGTAATTTAAGGGCAAACAGAAGGCCTCGGTTTTAAGACCAACCCGGTCCCTTAGCTTGAGCCTGTGATAGCAACTGGCCTTTGGTGCAAACACTGCTGACTTTATCTTGCCAGGGCGAGCTTCACAAACGAGGACTTGAAGTGAAAGCACACCCAAGGGAGAGAGAAAAAACCAAACCAAACCTTTGGAGGATTAGATTATATATAAAACACATTCCCGGTGGCACTGCTTCCTCACAGGATTTCATAACCCAACACACCCTATTACTCTAAACCCATTCAAGGTTTTTGGGTCCGTCCCCTTCATTTTGTCCAATGCTGTGTTTCTCGTCTCCCCAGGAGCTGGCCGGCTGAGCGCCACCGGACAGGATTCTGCACAGGAATTCAACAAGATCGAAGGACGAGGACATTCAGTCAGGACAGAATCACAAAGGTATCTCCTCTAAGGGGGGTTCTCCCTCTGCAGGCCAAGAGGGCTGCAAACACTCTCCATCACAGACAGATCCAGGAGCTCAGAAGGAGGCCTCAAAACCCCAGAGGCAGCGACAGCAGTCAGAGAGGATGAACCTGACAGGGAACACGGAGAATTCTTCCCAGCGGACATGGCAGTGCGGCCCTCTTCATGTTCCCGGTCAGGTCCAGTCTTTACGACAGCCTTACAGTAGGCCAGTACTCCAAGTGGGGCCAGGAGCAATGTTCCCTCTAAGCTGTGGAGTCTTGTGAGCAAAAATTCTACTTTGTGAGCTACTGGCATTAAAGTTGTGAGCGAGTGATTTGGCTACTGCATCGATTAGTTTGCTCTGGAGCCATCGTTCCTGAGCAAAGACAAAAATCTGTGAGCCGGAGGCTGAAAAATGGTGAGCTGGCTCACACTAACTCAGCTTGGAGGGAACACTGCCCAGGAGATCTCCAGGGTGTCAGACCCCACAGCAGGCAATGAAGTACACACTTGCAGGAAGGTTTTTATTTTATTGAAGCCGTGAAGCACTTAGAACAGATTCTCTGTTCAGAATAATGAAATGAGCGTTTGACAGAAAGGTTAAAGCAAGTTCATAATTACACTAGCCCCAATAGGTATGATTCCTGCGCCCGCTTAGAAGGCGCCCCGCGCGCCCAAACCCTGAGAAGCAATGGTTCTATACAGTTAAACAAGTAGACTATTCCCACACTACATGTTCATTACAGACGAAGCAAAAGCCTCTTGCCGCACACCACCTGTGGCCTTGGGTTGATAACGTTCCATCAGCAATACTAGCGTACATAGAAAGGAATGCAGTGGAGGAGACGATGAGCGCATGGGGGCGAGGGTGGACATGCGCACAGGAGCAGATTACTGGTACCATGGCAATAGGGGGAGTTTTGACAACAGGGGGTATTAGGCACGTCTGAGACATATGGCAAAGACACATTGGCAGCTCGCTGACACAGGGATTGCCAGTAATCTCCAGATGGCAAAGACCAGTTCCCCCCCCCGGGAGGAAATGGCTGCCTTGGAGGGTGGGCTCTCTGGCACCTCACCCCTGCTGAGCACCCTCCCCTCTCCCAACCCGGCCCTCCCTGGGCTCCACCCCAAAACTCCAGGCATTCCCCAACCCAGAGAAAAAGCCACTCCTTTGTGCAGCTGAGCTGTGACCTGCCCAAAGGCCATTCTGGCTCAGCACTCCTACTCGCCACCTCTGGGCTCCTGACACACGTGAATTCCTGGGAAGCTGCCTGGTGCTGACTCAGATGCCCCCCCAGGTCCATCGGGGACGGCCCTGTCTCCTCAGACGGGCAGCGGCTCACCAGGGTCTCAGGCGGAGGTCTTTCACATCACCCACTGCCTGGTCCTTTTAACTGGGGATGCTGCTGGGGACTGACCCTGGGGACGTCTGCATGTCAAGCAGAGGCTCTGCCACTGAGCCATGGCCCCTCCCCTCTCCAGGCAGGAAGAGCCGCACTGCCCCTCACCTGTGCACCCCAGAATGACTCCGCCCTAGCCAGGCGCCACTAGCACAGTGCTCGACAGAGTGGCAGAAGCAAGAAGGGCCTTATATGCCCCAGGAGTACCTCGTCTGCCTTGGCAGAGTGGCAGAAAAGAGATGCCAGGCCAAGGGCAGGGGGCAGAACAGCCAGGCTCCCCTTCTCTTCCCAGTGTCAGTTCCTGGGCACATGGCGAGAACATTTCTCTGTCTCCTGATGTTACCAAGTAGTGGTCCCCGTGCCACGGGAATGAGGCCTCCTCTCCGGGCAGCCGCACCTACCTGGGTTGAAGAGGACGATGGCTCTGAGGCACCCCAGTTCCGTCTTGTCCATCTGCATGTCCCTCATTTTGGACACGAGTTCCGTCAATACTCTGCAAGGTCAAAAGAACAAGAGCCGATGGGGACTCTGAAAGCAGGAAGCCCGTCCACTGCGGCTGGCCTTCGGGCACCGAGAAACTGCGCCTCGTGCACCTCCGAACCCCCGGGCCACTTTCTTCGCTGGGACTGAGGGTTCCTGGGTTTTGGAATGTGGGGACCCGTTTCAGTGAGGTCTCTGAAGCCACGAGGGCTGGAAATGGATGTTTAAACAAGAACTGCTGGTTGTCCGTTGTCGACTGTGACTAGAACAAGACATTTGTGCAATTGGAAGAGGGGTCACTGGCAAGGCTCCCTCTCAGCTGTGGCGTCTTGTGAGGAAAAATTCTACTCTGTGAGCGCCTGGCATTAAAGTTGTGAGCGAGCCATTTGGCTCCTGCATAAATCAGTTTGCTCTGGAGCCCTCCTTTCTGAGGATAGGGCAAAAATGTGTGAGCCGGAGGCTAAAAAACTGTGAGCTAGCGCACACTAACTCAGCTTAGAGGGAGCACTGGTCACTGGCATACATGCAACAGGGCCAGATGGGCACGGCAAATCAAAGCCAGTCTGGGACCCCCACCCCCGAAGGACCCATCTCCCAGACACTTCCTCCCCACCTATCGAAGATGGCGCCAACCCCCGCACTGTGAGCGCTGTTCCGGTGGACATGGAGGCCGGTGGCGAGAAGGATTCCATCTTTCACAGCTATGGACCGATGAGAAAAGGAGGCGATAAGTAATTCATTCCAACCTGGAGAGAATAGAACAGGGCACCGAGTTGTGACGGTGAACATAGAGTGACCCGGCCTCTTTGGCTTGTCTCAGTGCACCCAGCACAATGCAGAAACCCACACACAATCTAGGTATAGGCCTTGGGGCGGTAGCGATCATCTTCTGCTGCAAGGCACCACCACCAGGCATCGGGGTCAGTCTGGTGCACCTCACAATCCCTGTGCAGCCCCTCAACCCGGACCCATTCACCTTCTGACCCACCGAGCCAAAGGATAACCACTGCTCGCAGCCGTTCATGGGAGCCAACTGAGGAAGCTGGGAATCGGGTGCAGGACTTTCTGCGCGCGAAGCCTGTGGTCCGCCACGGAGTCGTGGCTCATCTCCTCTCACCAGGCCCAGAGCCAGCAGAGCCTCGCCCCCTTCTCCAGCCCTCGACTGGCTCTCTATGCAGTGTGACCCACCCAGTCAAATGGATCACATGTGACCAATCACAGGCCGCAGCCCATTGGAAGACCTCCTCTGGGGCCAAGAAACGGCAACATCTCCGCCTGCACTGCATCTGCTCCATGGCGCCCTGTGAAGCTGTTCCTAGCAGCCACGGTCTGCTCACACCCCAGCCCTCAGAAGGAAGCGGGAGAGACCCTGGTGGTGGCCTGCCATGCCTGTGGCCACACCGGCATTCTCCACAAGGGAGAGGGGCTCCAAAGCTCCCCCAGTTCCTTTGATTTTAACCACTCCAGACCCATCTACTGGGCAAGACGGTCAAGCATGCAGTGGCCTCTCACTCCAGATTTTTGTGGATGGTGAGGATCCTCCTGTCCCCACGTCCGGAGCCGATAGTGTTCACGCGGATGGATGGCTTGACCATGAAAGAGCCGTGTAAATTCCAGACAGTTCCACTGTGGATGGGGGCGGGGGGGCCACTGGGAACACCGACCGTTTGTGGTGACCCTAACAACCTGATTCCCCTTGGTCTTGGGGAGTCCCTGGCTGCATAGCCACAACCCCTCCATTTTGTGGGAGGAGGGGAAAGTTCAGTTTATCGCTACCAAGTGTAAGTGTCATGGCTGGGACCCTGGATGGGGCCAGCCACCCCCCGATGAACCGGTGTGAGCCTGCTTGGCACAGGAGGAGCTAGCCATACCCCCTGAGTATCAGGACTTGGCTCGGGTGTTTGAGGAGGAGGAGGCGGATGAGCTGCCCCCCCCCAAGAACTCAGACTGTGCTATAGAACTGCTCCTCGGGCCAGGAAGTTATATGCCATGAGCCCCAGTGAGAAGGCAGAACTGAGGAAATTAATTGATAAAAGCCTGGCTCGAGGCTTTATTCGACCCGCCTCCTCCCCTTTTTCCGCACCTGTCCTCTTCCGGAAGAAGAAGGCCAGGGGTTTATGATTATGCATGGATTATAGGGGGTTGAATGCAGTGTCGGCTACCAATGCCTACCCTCTGCCGCTGATCAAAGACCTACTGGCGGAGGCAGCCAAGGGGAAGATCTTTACCAAACTCGATCTGCGGGATGCATATTCTCGAGTGTGCATCAAGGAGGGGGGTGAGTATAAGACTGCGTTTAACACTCCCCTGGGTCAGTTTGAATACCTGGTCATACCGTTTGGGCTCCAAGGGGCCCCTGGAGTATTCATGAACTTGATCAATGAAGTGTTGCACAAGCACTTATTCAGGGGGGCCCTTCTTTATCTAGATGACATTTTACTGTACTCCCCCCCACCAAGAGGTCCCAGGGGTAGTTGGTAAGAGAGGTGCTCCAGACTCTGTACAAGCATAAGCTGTTTGTGAAACTCTCCAAGTGTGAATTTAATCAGACTGAGGTGGACTTCCTGGGCTATCACATCTCACCTCGAGGGCTGGAGATGGACCCTGCCAAGGTGTGGGACATGCTGGGGTGGGAAGCGCCCCGCACCCGCTGCCAGCCCCAATCCTTTTTAGGATTTGCGAACTTTTATAGAAATTTCATCTCAAACTTCGCCCAAGTCAGCCTGCCCCTCACAGACCTGTTAAAAGCTAAGGGGAAGGGGCCGGAAAGCACCAGACCCGGGGCGAAGCTGAACTGGACTCCTGAGTGTCAGGGGGCGTTCGATAAGCTTAAGACTTTGTTCACCTCTGAACTGGTGTTGGCCCATCCTGATGAAAATAAGAAATTCATGGTCCAGGTCGATGCCTTGGATGTGGCCATGGGCAGGGCGATCTTGCAGGGGGGGGGGACGACAAGCTGCACCCCTTGGCATACGTGTCCCGCAAGTTCACCGCAACTGAACGCAATTGGGCGGTGTGGGACAAGGGAGCAGGGGCTCAGTCGTGCCTACCATCCTGAGACTGACGGGCAAACAGAGAGGGTGAATCAAATCCTGGTACAATTCTTGCGATGCTTCACCAACCACAGGCAGGATGATTGGGTGGACTTGCTCCCTCACGCGGAATATTGCTATAACAACGCTGTATTCCTCAACTGGGTTGTCTCCTTTCAAAGCTGTGTTTGGGTATGAGGGGAATCCATTGCCTCTCCTCAGGGATGCCCCGGCGGCCCTTGAGGGCGAGGTGCAGTCTTGGTGGAAAACCCTTTAGGACACCTGGCCTGTCGTTCAAAAACATTTAGACTTGGCTAAGGCTGCCTACAAGTCCCAGGTAGGGAGGGACTTGAGCCCGGGGGACACTGTTTACGCAGGGCTCTTTTTGTAGCAGGTACACATTTGCATATTAAGCAACACACCCCTAATGTAGCCAATCCTCCAAGAGCTTACAGTAGCTCCTGTAAGAAGAGTTCTGTAAGCTCTTGGAGGATTGGCTACATTAGGGGGTGTGGCCTAATATGCAAAGGAGTTCCTGCTACAAAAAGAGCCCTGTAAATTACGTATCCACTAAGAACACGCGTGGGTTGCAACCAAGCCAGAAATTGGGGTGGAAATATGAGGGGCCGTTCAAGGTGTTGTGCAAACTGAATGAAGTCACTGTTGAACTTGACCTGCCAAAAAATGTGAGACATTTCCACCCAATTTTCCACCACAGCCTGTTGAAGAGAGATCCGGGCCCGAACGTATGGAGACCACAGCATCTGCCCCCCCCACCCCAAGCTGGTGGATGGCGAGCAGCATTTTGAGGTCTCCCAGATCCTGGACTCCAAGTTTAAGCGAGGGAAGGTGTTTTATCTGGTGGACTGGGTGGACTTTGGGCCGGCTCACAGGGAAAGGGTGGAAGCTTCCCATGTCAATGCTCCTAAGCTTCTCCGTGCTTTCCATTGGTTGTTCACGCTCAAGCTGGGGGGGGGGGCTTTGGGGGGGCGGAATGTCGGCTGACGCCGCCATGGGATGGACTGTGTTCTCCCCACTCGCCTCCAGCTTCCCCCTTCTTCTCACTGCCCCCCCTCCTCTCCTTCTGGAATGCACTCCTAGCTCATCCCGTTATCTCTCCTGCGGCCTTGGAGCTGTGCGCAGCCGCGCTGCTTTGAGAGCCGAGCCGTTTTTCCTTGCTTGCCCCTGGTCATTAGCCTGCACCTTGGGGGGTGGGGGGATTTGTATGAACTGAGTATAACTATCTGACTTCCTGCCTTACCCTCATTCCTGACACAAGGTGTGTCGTATGATGACCTAAGTGCTTTCTTCAATAAACTGCACCTTTCTTTTTTTTTTCTCATTAACTGCACCTTTCTTAAGGGCTGTTGTTGAGCGTGATTGACTTGGGACAGTTAGGGTGCTACATCTTGGCCTAGCCCACTGTTCTCTGCTCACCCTCTCCCCCCGCCGGCAGCACATCCTACTCACCAGCCCTGAGCAGGATTACTTGGTCGTCCAAGGGCAGCTCTGAGAAATGGGGGATCCTCTTCGCCCACTCCACCAAGGTGAAGAGCTGCTTGTCTGCCGCCTGGCATATGTTGGTGACGGGGTCATTGGGCTGCAAAGGGCAGAGAAACGAGAGGCCTGAAGGCTCAGAGCAGGGGGACTGGCCAAGGTAACACACAAAGAGCGTCTGTCATTTTGCATTTGATTTCATGAAAAGCAACTCGCAATTCAGGGTACTTGCAGCAGTCAGGGCAAATGCGGTGCATTGTTTCTGGGCTGCTGTTCTTCCTGGGGTCATTTTCTGCCAACTTTTCCACCTGGTTTCTACTGGCTACGGCAACCCATGTGACTTTGCTGACAGCATGGCAAGGCTATGTGCTGACGTCACCGACGCCTGCAAACAAAACCATGTGGGTTGCCACCACGAACAGGATGAACGGTAGTGTGGGAAAATACGGCCCGGGAGAGCTTGAGCAGAACAGGAGGAGGAAAGAGGCACTAGGAAGCAGCAGCAGCAGCAGCAGCCCAGGGAGCTGGAAGCCCCTGAACGGTGCAGGAACGGTGCAAAGGTTCTGCCGGCAGAAAGCCTTCGCAGGCGCTTGGATTGCTGTGTCAAGGGTGCTAAGTTTGCACCAAACGTCAGAACTAGAACACATTTGGTGTAGTTCTAGTGATGGCTTCAGACCATTTACCAAGTGGGGCCGTACCACACCCTACACATAACCAGCGGGCAGGCATATAACAGGCGTTCTCCCAGCTCAGTAAACGTTGCGTGGACACAAACCGCTCCTGAGCAGCTGGAGTAACATTCAGACAGCCTTGTGTAAGTAAATCAGAGCTAAGGACAAGTCCTGTGCCCAGCCCCAAGACCCCAAGCAGGTGAGGAGGGTGCTCATGAACATGCACAAAGTGGTGTTAAAAGCAGGTCTCGCTTCCAAGCCAGCTAGCTCTGACCCGCAAGTAATACTTTCTCAGGCTGGATGGGAAACCAGCAAGTATTCAATAACAAACCCCCTGTGGCCAGCAAGTATGGAATTTACATGACGGGAGGAGAGGGAGCATGGGTGTGTGTGTGATGGCGGTAGGCCCCTTCCGATGCCTGCCAAAGATGCCTGCCAAAGATGCCCCAGTTTGGTGTCGTGGTTAAGTGCGCAGACTCTAATCTGGGAGAACCGGGTATCTGGGAGAACCGGATTCGATGCCCCACTCCTCCACTCGCACCTGCTGATGTGACCTTGGGTCAGTCACAAGCTCTGTCACAGCTGTCCTTGAAAAAGAGCCGTTTGTGTCAGAGTTCTCTCAGCCCCACCCGCCTCACAGGGTGTCTGTTGTGGGGAGGGGAAGGGAGAGGAGTTTGTAAGCCGCTCTGAGACTCCAAGTGAAGGGCGGGGTATAAATCCAATCTCCTCTTCTTCTTCTTCTTCTTCTTTTACCCAATTTAATTTCCAGTTTTCACCTGGCTCAGGACATAGTCCTGCCCATATTTTTTCCACTCCTCACTTCAGAGGCCGAAAGAACACTGCACTCTTTGGATGTAAAGAGATCTTTACTCCAAGTGAAGGGCTGGGGGTATAAATCCAGTCTCCTCCTCCT
>NW_015169843.1:336557-336830 GCF_001447785.1 Gekko japonicus | reverse complement strand
CTCCTCCTCCTCCTCCTCCTCCTCTTCTTCTTCTTCTTCTTCGTGCCCTTCTGTTCCTCTCCATGGGGCCCAGTAGCAGGGGGCAGCCACTCTTCCGTGTCCTGTGCCTGAGCTTCCCTGAGGCTCTGAGGTGGCTGCTGCTGGAGACGGGAGGCTGGGTCAGGGGAGCGCACACCGCAGGCAGTCCTCACAACTCCAGTCTAGGGATGCCAGTCCCGGGGGGGGGGCAGGGGATCCCCTGATTTTGTGGGCTCCTGCAGCTGGCCAATGGGG
>NW_015169843.1:326493-336376 GCF_001447785.1 Gekko japonicus | reverse complement strand
TTTCCCACGCCCCCACACTACTTGCAAACAGCACTTGAAGGGTCCCTTTAAATGCTGCTTGCAAGAAGCGGGGGGGGGAGGGGCTGAACTCCAGTGGCAATTCTCTGCTTGGAATCCAAGTGTGCGGGGCACCTATCCCCAACGTGATCGCATTGGGGATGTCCCCAACCCCTCCAGAAACGCCCTCCGAAGTCCCCCGTCAGCAACGAGGAACCCTAATCAGGTCTCTGAACAGGACGTGATGGACTTTTCAGCTCCCACCAAGGTTCCGTAAGAGTCCCAGGAGAGCCCTGCTGGATCAGACCAAGACCCACCCAGATCTTAGAATCACAGAGCGCTGGAAGGGGACATAGAGGCCATCTAGTCCAACCCCCTGCTCAGTGCAGGATCAGCCGCCCTAGAGCATCCCTGACACCTGTGTGTCCAGCCGCTGCTTAACGACTGCCAGGGAGAGGGAGCTCACCACCTCCCTAGGCAGCTGATTCCACTGTGGCACAACGCTTACTGTTAAAAAGTGTTCCATAATATCCAGGTGGTACTTTCCCGCCCTTAATTTAAACCCATTCTTGTGTGTCCTCTCCTGTGCCGCCCACAGGAACAGCTCCCTGCCCTCCTCTAAGTGACAGCCCTTCAGATACTTCAAGACAGCAGCCATGTCCATCATCTTCTGCCCACTGGCTTTTCTTTCTGGAAGCAAGAGGCACCGGAGACAGACCCCGGAGAATTACGGGGTGCTCCCTTGCCTCCTCTAGGGGGTGCTGAGGTTTGCACTGCAGGAGTGCCCAGAGTCTTGTTCCTCACTAAACCGCAACAATGGAAAGCATTACGGGAGGGAAACAGTTCTTCCCTTTTGAAATACTAGGAAGTAATGAAAAACAGCCGCTTTGCGGCAGGAGACGCAGCACTCCAGTTCCATGCTTAAAAAGATCTGCTCACAACTCAGGAAGGAGCAGAGACTGCAAAGCATCTGAGGAGGAAAGACAAGGAAATGGAACTGGAGGTATAGATTTATTTTGCATGCCTTTATGCGCTTCATGGCAAAATGGGCTCAGTAAACAGATATCCTGATTTGGGATGGTTATGAGTCCTGGGAACTAAATGGAACGTCCCTGTGTGGAGGGCAGGCTACCACTGAATCCCAGCCGACAACAGCACAGGACCGGGCCGGCCGTCAATACTTGCTCCAGAGGAACACATTTAGGTGCCATCACGTTTCTTCTTCTTCTTCTTCTTTTTGAAAAGGAGGTGCCGGATCTCTCAAGAGGGAAATGAAGTTTTCAATCTGCATACTGAAAACTCACGAACTTTCAAACATTTTAAAGATAATTTTGTCAAAGTGGTCCTGGAACTCTGTTTTGGTGCGGTCCCCCGGGGAAAAAAAAACCCCTGGATCTAAGAAATCCCACTGACCGCTGGGGAACCAGCACAGGTATCCTGGCTCCCTCCCACCCCTCTTTCCAAATCTTAAGAGCACATCACTTTCAGATTACTCCAGAGCAGAGAGGACCACAAGGCCCCTGGACAACTTTCTCTGCGATGCAGAAGGAAAAGAAGCGTGTCACACAGGGAAGAGAAAAGCTGCAACTCCCCCTTCTCTGCAATGCTTCCAAGCACCAGAGCCCAGACTGGCCTCCTTTGCACCTGGGCCCCTCCCCGGATGTCTCTTGCCCCTCTTCCATCTGACAAAAAAAGACCCCCTTGCACCAGAGGATAAACGCACGGCAGACTGAAAGGACATCTCCGCTGCCTGATTCCCCCAGAAAAGGAGTGCTGGGAAGCACCTTCCAGAATGCAGAGACTCCATATTCTGGCTGCAAAGGCAGCCCAGCCCAGCCAGACTTCTCCATGAGAACGGTCAGAATTGTACTGAGGGTTAGTTGACACCAGGAGATGCCCAAAGCCCAGGCACTCCAGCAGAGGGCAGCAGTGAGGCAGAACTCAGCACCTGCTGAGGGAGAGGCCTACGGGTTCAGCCCCCCCCCTCCCAGCACCCTGGGGGCCTGGATTCCTGGCATTCCACTGGCACACAGAATGCACACATGGGAAGCAGGGCACTGGCCAGCAGGCACATGAAGCGGCCTCCTACTGAAACAGACCCCCCTGGGTCCATCAAGGGCAGTATTGCCTACCCAGACTGGCAGCAGCTCTCCAGGGTCTCAGTCAGAGAAAGATCTTTCACATCACCTGTGGTCTGATCCTTCTAACTGGAGATGCTGGGGACTGAACCTGGGGCCTTCTGGGTGCAAAACAGATGCTCTTCCACTGAGCCATGTGTGATTTTGGACCACCTTACAACACAAGGAGGGCAAGGAGTCCCTGGGAAGCTGCTCTCCAGAGGAACGCAAAGCGCCCTGGCCTCCTCCTGCTCACCCCAGTGGAACCTCATCTTTTCTCTAAGTGCACTAGTTCCAATTGTGTTCTGGACCCTTCCTGGAAAAAAACTAAGTCTATTTTACCACCACAACAACCTTGAGAGGTAGGCTAAGCTGAGAGAGAGAGAGAGAGAGAGGGAGAGCGGCTCCGTCCAAAGTTCCAGCCGCAGCCCATGTCATACACCACACTGGCTGTGCACGGGAAGCCCACCCAAACTGTGAAGGGGGGGGTAACAGGCCCCCACAACGCATCTCATTGGGGGGGGGCACTGCATTCTGCCCCAGCCCAGAGCTCCCGAAGACCCTTCCGGGGCCACTCCAGGCTGGGTGCACAGCCAGCCATCAAGTCTTGATTGGACGAAGGCACAAACGAGAGGCCAATTCCCACCCCACTATTTGTGGCAGCCACTCTTCTTGTGGGATTCTGTAGCCACGCACACCCTCTCCCTTACTGGAGTGCCACCCCCCCCTCCCCACGGATCATGCTTGCACAGCCAGTGATTGATCTCACTGTTGGAACCATTGTGGTGCTAAAATGGTACTTCGGCAGGCCTCCATTGAGAGGCGAAGGTTGAATTGTGCAGGGAGCCACATGTGATTGGCTTGAGGAGGTCTGAGACAGATGAGGCCGTTTGTTCTGGCTCCTTTCCTCGTCAGGCCTTTTTCCTCCTCACCTAAGCTTGTGTTCTCATTGCAGCCTTTCCCCTCCTCACATGTCCCTCAAAACATCCTGGATCTCAAGAGCGGCTCCGTCCAAAGTGCCAGCCGCGGGCCATGTCATACTGTCCGTCTTCTTGCAAGGCAAAGCAAGCTCAGGGTTCCCTTGTGGTTGTTGGACCGAGGGGCTCGGGGCGGGGGAAGAAAGGGGGGGTCTCACACTTGTGAAATGCAGCCCCCTACATGAAGGTGTGGGGGGGGGGCTGTCCGGAGAGCAGCGTCAGCCACCCACTGTCCTCCTGCAAAGGTTTCGTTTATTTCCTTTATTTATCTGTTTTATTTATACCCTGCCTTTCTCCCCACACAAAGAGGTTGATGCTGTTCTCCTCTCCACCACTTTAATCTTCATAGCCACCCTGTGAGGTTGGTTAGGCTGAGAGTGGGTGACTGGCCCAAAGTCACCCAGCAATCTTCCACTGCAAAGTGGAGATTCAAACCCGAGTTTCCCAGATCCTAGACCAACACGTTAACTGCAATACCAAGAGCCCTCTACGGGGCCCAGTGGTCTTGACAACAGGCAGGGCTTTTTTTGTAGAAAAAGTGCAGCAGGAGCTCATTAGCATAATAGGCCACACCCAACAGCAGGAACTCACTAGCCTATTAGGCCACACCCCGTGCCTTCCCTTGGCTTGCCCAGGCGCCCCACTTTTTTTGGCCCGGGGAAACCCAGCCCTTGGACAGACCGGGGAAGGCACGGGGAGGCATTCAAATGCCTCCCCAATCCTTCCAGCCCCCCCCCGGCTGGCCCGCCTCGGAGTCGCCGGGGGGGTGGGGTCGCTCTCCAGGCCTTCCCTCCGTAGCCACGCATGCAGAGGTTTTGGCTGTAGTGGACGTGGCCAACTCTGAAGCCAGCCGGAACTCCGTTCCTGTGCGTTCCTGCCCCAAAACAGCCCTGACAACAGGAAATCCAGTCCCGGATACAAGGCAGGTGGGTAGGTACAGAGAACACCCTCCCCAGCTCACCTGCTAGTTCCCCAGAACACTCTTGCTGACTGCCCAGCAGGCAGGCTCACTGAGCACCTCAAGCGCAACGCTGAGAAAGCCAGCATTCCCTCCAAGTCCTGTCACTCTGCCCAGGTCAAAGGCCTCTTCCAGCCATAACCAGATCTGGCTGAGAGAGGCTTGCTGGTGCACTCGGACCAGCCCCAGGATGTCCTGCCAGGCCCCCCTCCAGAGGTTGCTGGGTGAGGTGATCTCCTGCCCTGCTCCAGGCCTCAGGGCTGCATTCCCCTCCCTCAGCCCAGGGCTCAGACCGGCCCTGCTGCCTCAGGCGAGAGAGAGCCGCCTCATGAAGCAGTGTGTTTCCAGAGGTCAGTCCAAGCAAGGCAGGCAGGCAGGCCTCGTTTGCCCTGGTGCCTGGTACTCAGGGGTACACTGCCATAACACCTGGAAGTTCCACTTCACAGCCATAGCCAATCGTTGCTGACAGACTGATCATCCTTATTTTGTCTAATTATTTTTCAAATTGTCTAAGGAGCAGCCAGCAGAAGCCGTGTTGGCATTTGTTTCCTTACCGAGTTTGGAGTCAGGCCCATGTTTGCTTCGATGTACGTCTCCGTCTTTGGCTCCACTGCCAGCTCGGCTTCTAAAATCTTCTCCACAGGCATGTCCTCATTTGCATTGCTCGTTGACTCGACCTCGTTCTCGTTGCGGTCTTTCCCCCGCTGCCTCTCTTCCTGCACCGCTGGAATGCAAGCAGAGGGCAAAGACAGAGAGGAAAATCAGTCTGTGGCTCTCAACACGGAGTGGAGTCTGTTGGAGAGAGATTTGGGGACCCTTCAGATTTCCCAGCCTTGAGACAGCACCAAGGCCTGCAACTGTGCAGAGAGACCAGGAGAGGAGCAGGGGTGTGTCTGCCCAGGCAGGGCCTGTGGGAAGCCACGTTCTGCTCACACAGCCTCTGGGCAGGGGCAGCGAACAGACACGGGGAGCTGGGAGAAGTGCTGGCAGCTGGTTCACGAAAATCATGTTGAACGATTAAATCAGGTTCCCTTTCCAGCTTGGAACACTTTGGCCTTTCCCCGGCTCTGTAGACGGGAAGACAGATGCTGAGGGGCTGGGCAGGTCCCTGAGGGCAGGCGGCCATGGCGAGGGGCTTCCGTGGGTCCTGAGCCTGCAGCCCACGGACTGAAGCCCAGTCAGCCACGTGGGGCGGGGGAGGAGAGAAAACCCAGTGGGACCCTTTCCCCAGATTTCCTCAGTCGCTCACACAGAAGGCCAGTCGAGGGAAAGCCCAACGGAGACCTTCCCCCGGTGCAGAAATCTTAGTTACGGTGCTGGTATCTCAGCTGGAAAGCAGCCCCCCCCCCCTACAATTCTTTCTCTTTTCCTGTTTTCACCATCACAACCCAGGCTGGCGTTTTGGTATGGGGACTAACTAGTCTCGCAAGTGTGTCGAAATGTCTCGGACATAGTTCAAGATCACAACTCTCCAGACGCTTGACACCGTTTCTGCAGCCTTCTAGAGCGTGACCTGGGACGGAGCTGCAGCCCCAGGTCTTCAGACGGCCACAGCCTCCACTGCCACCTCAGAGGGATTGTGTGGACTGGCCACAAAGCCTGTGGGACACAGCAGGACACAATGCCCCTCTCTGGCCCACAAGCTGGTGAAGAGAACGTGTGTGTGTGTCTGTCTGTGATAGGGCAAACATGCACATGGAGCTGAACGTTCCAGAAGCCTACCGAGATGGCAGCCAACCAAAGTAGGACCAAATTGCTCACAAACGCTCCTCTCCCCCCTTCCTTGAAAAAAGAGAGAGAGACAGTTCTCCTGGAGGAAACCACGACCATTGCCCAATTGTTATGGGGGGAATCTGTGTCAGGAGGGAGACGAGAGAAAAGAGAAGCCTATCCAAAAGCACTGGTTTCCTAATTGTTGGAAGAGAAATTCTAGACCTTTCCCAAAAAAGACTGTCAGCCTCTGAGACCCCCAGGGTAAGATTAAAATGCCCACAGCCAGGGAGGGAACGAGCTACGGGTGGAGGAGAAAGTCAGGCCTCAGAGTCCAATAGGGAAAACCTGAAAACAATGGACTTAAATGACTAAATTAAAGTTTCTTATAACGTAAAGGAAGGCCTGGCGTGATCTGGTCCATGGGGCCACGAAGAGTCGGACCCGACTGTGCGACTGGACAACAACAACAACAAAACTCTCCAGATGCTTGCCACCGTTTCTGCAGCCTTCTAGAGCGTGACCTGGGACGGAGCTGCAGCCCCAGGTCTTCAGACGGCCACAGCCTCCACTGCCACCTCAGAGGGATTGTGTGGACTGGCCACAAAGCCTGTGGGACACAGCAGGACACAATGCCCCTCTCTGGCCCACAAGCTGGTGAAGAGAACGTGTGTGTGTGTCTGTCTGTGATAGGGCAAACATGCACATGGAGCTGAACGTTCCAGAAGCCTACCGAGATGGCAGCCAACCAAAGTAGGACCAAATTGCTCACAAACGCTCCTCTCCCCCCTTCCTTGAAAAAAGAGAGAGAGACAGTTCTCCTGGAGGAAACCACGACCATTGCCCAATTGTTATGGGGGGAATCTGTGTCAGGAGGGAGACGAGAGAAAAGAGAAGCCTATCCAAAAGCACTGGTTTCCTAATTGTTGGAAGAGAAATTCTAGACCTTTCCCCAAAAAGACTGTCAGCCTCTGAGCCCCCCAGGGTAAGATTAAGATGCTACGAATGGCGAAGAAAGGCAGGAGGGGACGAGCTATGGATGGCGAAGAAAGTCAGGCCTCAGAGGCCAATAGGGAAAACCTGAAAACAATGGACTTAAACGACTAAATTAAAGTTTCTTATAACGTAAAGGAAGGCCTGGCGTGATCTGGTCCATGGGGCCACGAAGAGTCGGACCCGACTGTGCGACTGGAACAACAACAACAAAAATAATGTATTAATTAACGTATTAACACTTTTGTTAAAAATAATAATAATGCCAAGTGCTCTTTAATCGTCCCTGCAATGTGTACTTACTGTTCCAAAGAGTGGGCCATGATACTAGGTTTCTCTGGCACACAAATTAGGTGGAACATTTCTGCATGTCTTGCCTAAATTTTCATAAGGAGAAAAGGTAAACAGCTACTTTTGTCAAAGGGAAGCTGGGAAGGATCCTTGCATATTTCTGAAGGTGCACCCACCTATCGAACAACTGTGGTCCTGCTCCGGGGTGGGGGGGCAGGGGTCCTCAGAAGCCAGACTGCAGCTCCTAAGTGAGATGATCCGTCATCCCACCATGACCAGCCAGCCCCTGGAACAATGGAGCTGCCCAGAATCACTGGCTGATACCGTGGGGGGGGGGGGGGATGGGGCGACATACAAGGCCAGGTCAGCCCTTTGCATGAACCAAAAATGCCTCAGAATGGTGTGCAGGCTGTTGGGCCCTCAGCTGGGAAGCCAGGGTGGAAAGAAATCCCTGAAGGCTCCAGGAACACGTTCTCAAAGTATAAAAGCAAACCAACTAGAAGAGATTTGGAGGAACTGAAATCTGTATACAGAAATCCACTTGGAGTCCAGATTCTGAGTTCTGCAGGATTTAAGGATCTGAGTCCTAAAGAGCAGAGGTGTATCTGTGTCTACAAAGGCCTTTGGGCTGCAGGAGCTGGGGCAGCAGGGGAAAAAGAGAATGCCCAAAGTCTGTGATGGTTTTCAGCCCAATATTCCTCTGCCTTCCCCTCCAACAGCTGCATGGTATCATAAACTCTTTTTCTGCTACTCAATCATAGAGAAATCTTAACCAAGTTAGGTGTGTGTGATTTGGTAGAAACTTACTTTTCTCTAAAGCAGCCCTAATTTACATTTCCAGATTTTGCATGAGAAAATACACAACAACCAAAAAACCCCAAACTTTGGGACTGAAAAAGTTCAGGAAACGTTTTTTTGTTGTCAGGTTATTTTGTTTTGTTTTGTTTTTTTAAAAAAATGCTCCTTCCTGGATGGGTGGAGGGGCAGCCTGCATGCTCCCCTCCCAGAGCCACCCGCCAAGCGGCTGTGAGGTCCGGGAACCTTCGTGAACATTCTAGCGGTCAAGGGGGACGGGCCAGTCACAGGGTGATAAAATCAGTGAGTGCTGCATCACTTTAGTTTGATGAAAAACCTCACACAGGCCTGGGGACAATATTGTGTCTGCGCATAAGGGGGGGGGGGAGGCCTGGATTTGACATAAGTAAAAATAACCACACATTTCTTCCATTTCGTATCTCTACCTTGTGCTCTGAAATATGCCCATACGACAGAGGAAGATTATACCCGCGGCCTCAGAGAACTTTGCCCCATCCACAAGAAGATTCATATTAGAGCTGAGTCAAATAATCTCTCATTTAGGCTTCTGTTTTGAAAGCAGCACAGAGCCCCCCTCCCCAATGCTATCCTTGCCAAACGATCGAGTTGTTCTGATGCTGTCTGCCTCTCCTCCCCTCCCCCCCCCAACTTCTTGGGGTGCTCTCGCTGCTGGGCGCCACATCGCCCGTTCTTCAATCTGATTAGCTGCAACGGTTTATGCTCTGAGCACTGGTGATATCATCACACAAAGATGTTGCACGATGTCAACACGGACAAAACCACAAGGACTGCCGACAGCTCATAAGATGGAAGGCGGCCGAGAACCGCGAGGGCAAGAGAAGAAAAGGCTGCTGGCCCCACTCCTGACCTCCAAGCAGTGGATTTGCCGCTGCAGTTTAGGCGTGTGCAGCCCCCACTTTCAGAAAGGCATTTAAAGGGTCTTTTAAAATGATTTTTGAGGAGCAGAGGCCTTGCGCGCCTGAACTCAGAGGGGTGAATTTGCCACTTGGGATTCAGGTGCGTCCCCAATGTGATCTGTGTGACATCACTGCATAGAGGACATCCCTGTCCCCTCCAGGACCCCCCCCCCAAAGTCCCCTGCTGGGGCGGAGGAAGGGCCTGGCAACCTGACCTGGAATGGCCTGGCCTCCGGCTCGCCAGCAAGCAGGCACCAGGAGGTCTCCTCTAGGGTGCGCTTCCTCACCGAGGCTTTGCTTTGCATTGCCCCCACCCAAACTGCAAGTTTTGGGGTTGGGGGCTTCTGACTGACACGCTCACATAGTTGCCTGCCTTCCAGGCTCTCTGCCTGTTTTCTCTCTCTGCTTCTGCGCCTCTTCTCTTCTCAGCAGTAGATGTGCCATTATTACAGTGCCCTCGCACTCCAGTGGGATACTTGCAACCACTTTTCTAAAACGCCAGCAAAAAGCACTCTGATGAGGGGGAGGGGGAGGAACGGGGGGGGGGATGAGAGGACAGCATGGAGAGCCCCCCTCCCCCTTTCTGGAGCGTTCGTGTTCAGCAGCAGTGACAGCCCCCCTCCCACGGGCAGCCTGACTCCCAGGGTTTGGCCCTGGCTCTGCCCTGCCAGACTCCCACTTGTGTAGCCCTTGAGGCCGACTCCTTGGCTCAAACATCTCGCTGCTGAAAGCCTGCAGAGATCCACAAGGCTTGCTTCTCCCCTGACCTGGCACAGATGCCCCACCAGTATCCTGCCTGCGATCCAGAAGAGACCGAGACCCAGCGTCCCTCAGTGCTAGCTGACAACAGCCCTGAACAGCCAGTCCCCTGGGAGAGGGCACACCCCTGTCCTCACCCACCCACCCCCCAGAGCTGCTCCCATCATCAGGGGTGAGGGCTCCTGGATGGGCTCACACGCCTCACAGCCCCAGGCCCCAAAGGGGAGGGGGGAGGAGCCGCCAGGCAGGCCGGAGGCCTTTGAAAGAGCAGGAGTGGCTGGAAGAAGAAGAAGAAGAAGAAGAAGAAGAAGAAGAAGAAGAAGAAGGAGAAGGAGAAGGAGAAGGAGA
>NW_015169843.1:322995-325928 GCF_001447785.1 Gekko japonicus | reverse complement strand
TCTCTTATGTTCTTATGTTATGTTCTTAAGCCCAAGCAGAGACAGGGGAAAAAGTTTCTTCCCTCTGGCCCAACCAAGATTCACTAGGCTCCGAGTTCCACAGCATCCTCTCGCAGGGAGCCTGCTGAAAGCTGAATGGAGGGAATGGGGCTGGGACCGCACACGCTGCTTCTGCCCTATGACAGCGGCAGCGGAAGAAGTCCTTGGACTGTGCCTCAGAAGATCTTCCAGAGAGGCACGGGTGGCTCTGCTCCCTCTAAAGGCAGCAAACTCTGTTGGCTGGCCTCGTTTGCATGCAGAATTAAGGCTTCCTCTAGCACCAGACAGAGCCAAGCTGCACCCTGAGCTAAACACCATGCTTCTAAAGTCCCTTCATTCCTCATTGTAAAAATGTTTTGAATAATATACTGCCAGGAGAAGAGTTCTGTGGAACTCAAAAACTCGCACCGTGGTGGTGGTGGTGGAAAGCACCTTTAAGCCACAGCCAACTTGCAGCAACCTTGTAGGGTTTCCAAGGCAAGAGACGAACAGAGGTGGGTTTGCCATCGCCTGGGCCTCCTCGATGCTGGTCTCCCATCCAAGGACTCACCAGGGCTGACCCCACTCGGCTTCTGAGATCGGATGGCCTTGGGCTAGCCTGCGGCCATCCAGGTCAGTGCCGTGGTGCTGAGGAACGCAGCCTTTTGCAGCCCCTGTCTGGGATCCGCAAGGGGCTGCCTTTTCAGGGGGCAGAGCTGCAGGCACCCCCGAGCAACAGGCCCCCGGGGCTCCTGACAGCTGCACCAGCTGTCCAATGAAGAGGCTAAATCAGCACAAAACTGAGGCCTGCGCATGCAGCAGAGATCACGTGCCATCCGTTTCCGAGCAGGACCAGGAGCCGCCCCCTCCAGGGGCTCACCCACTGCTGCACACCGCAAACTTGGGGGGCCTCAAAGTGCTGCAAATGCAGTGGGGAAGAAGACTCAGGTCCCCAAAAGATGGGTTCCAGTGAAGGATGTCTGTGGTGATCTGGGATCCCAGGAACGTGAAGTCTGTCACTACTTCCACGACTTCCCCTTCTATTTGCCAAGGAGTGATGGGGCCGGATGCCATGATCTTAGTTTTTTTGATGTTGAGCTTCAAGCCCACTTTTGCGCTCTCCTCTTTTACTCTGAGCAAGAGGCTCTTTAGATCCTTTTCACTTTCAGCCATTAGAGTGGTATCATCTGCATATCTGAGGTTGTTGATCTTTTCAATGAAGAGGCTAAACCGGCACAAATCTGAGGCCTGCGCATGCGACAGAGATCACGTGCCATCCATTCCCAAGCAGGACCAGGAGCTGCCCCCTCCAGGGGCTCACCCACTGCTGCACACCGCAAACTTGGGGGGCCTCAAAGTGCTGCAAATGCAGTGGGGAAGAAGACTCAGGTCCCCAAAAGATGGGTTCCAGTGAAGGATCCTGACGGACTACAGCAGTAAGGAGACCTTGCTTCCATCCTCGCTAAGTACCCACGGCACTAGAAGGGCACAGGAGCAGCCCCAGAGAGGTCAACGGTCCATCGGAACAAGGAAGCACCTCTTGCCAATGCCGGTGTTAGGTAAGGGAACCAGGAGCAAAGGGGGAAATGGGCAGAGGGCCAGCCCCCCTCAGAGGAAGAGAGAAGTGTACAAAAGACGAGCCGCGAGAGACCAGATCAAAGTGGATCCATCCAGTCCCGCCTTGCCTTTCCAGAGGTGGCCAAGAGACGCTCACAAGCGGGCCCCAAAGGCAGCAGCAGCACCCCCTGACGTTTGTTCCCAGCAACCAGCCCAAGAACGTCAGGAGAGAGAGACCCTGCTGGGTCAGACCAGCGGCCCATCCAGCACCCTGCTTCACACAGGGGCCAACTAGATATCCTGAGGGCCCAGAGGGAACAGCAGCCGAGGCCTTCCCCAGTGCTGCCTCTTAGCCCTGGAAATCAGCGGTCTGCAGCCTCCGTATAGGAAGGCTCCCCTCGGATAGTAGCCACCGACCGTACCCTCCTCCAAGAACCTCGTTCCCTCTTAAAGCCGCCTGTGCTTGTGGCCATCACTACAATTCAATTACTTGTTGAGTAAAAAGATATTTCCTTTTGTCCATCCTGAACCTATGGCCCACCAACTTCATTGGGTGCCCCTGAGTTCTGCTATTATGGGAGAAGAAGGAGAAAAACCTCTCTCTATCCACTTTTAAAACTCTGGCACTCGAGAGTTATACTGACTCCACACATGGAGTTTGCATTTAGCTAGGATGGCTAACAGCCTGCCCATGAATCTGCAGATCTTTTTTGCAAAATCACCTACTCTCATGGCTGTCAGCACACTCTGTATCAGCGAGACAAAGACCGTAGGAGCAGACAATCATGCCCACAGTGATGGAGAATTGACAGGATGCACCCAAACCCAGTGCCAAGGAAAGCCAACACCTTCATGTACAGAAACTATGCAAATGTGTGCACTTTTAACTACGCTGACTCTGCCCATCATGGGAAGGTGAGGGATACCAAAGGTCTGGCACCTGCAGCCTGGAAGTTCCACACACAGCCCCCACCGAGGGTGACCAAGCACGACAAAGATTTCTCTCCTTGTGGTGATATTTCTCCATAAAATCCAGTAGCCTAAACTCACTCAGCGTTAACAGGAAAGAACAGGATTGCAGAGGCGACCAAGTGCAGACACTAGTTTGTGTAACTTTTCTTCTGTTAAAATTAAAATTGCAGCCTCACAAGCAATGCTCCCTCTAAGCTGTGGAGTCTTGTGAGCAAAAATGCTACTTTGTGAGCTACTGGCATTAAAGCTGTGAGCAAGCAAATTGGCTACTGCGTAAATTAGTTTGCTCTGGAGCCATCCTTCCTGAGCCAAGACAAAAATCTGTGAGCTGGGGGCTAAAAAACTGTGAGCTAGCTCGCACTAACTCAGCTTAGAGGGAACACTGC
>NW_015169843.1:322306-322696 GCF_001447785.1 Gekko japonicus | reverse complement strand
CACATGATGCAGCTTGCTGGGGGAGGGGAGCAGCGAGAGAGTGGCTGAGCTTTGGGGAGGGCACAGGTGGGGAGGGGGGCGGGCTGCCGTCTCTCCCCCCGGGGATGTGTCAGCATGGCTTGCTGCTTAACAGCTGGTCTAGTAAGATGAAAATGGGAATAATACCTTGTTCTTCCTGCCTTCCTGGGAGTCTTGTGGGCCGGGATGGATGGTGCTCCATCCCTGTAATAGAGTAAAAATTTGGAAATGAAACATTGTCATAGCAAAGGTTTTGCAGCTGTGCTTTAGCATTAGGGTTACTATTGATTTTTATAGCGCCGTCAGCCTACGCGGCACTCGCTTTTTGACCAAGCTGCAAACAAACAAATAAACAAACAAAAATTTATTTCA
>NW_015169843.1:319649-322243 GCF_001447785.1 Gekko japonicus | reverse complement strand
GACTTCCTGTGCCTTCTCACCTGCCTCCCATTCACTACAGACAGGGGCTTGCGGCAGGGCCAGCAGTGCCACAGGAGGACAAGGGCCAAAGGCTGAAAATCGGCTGGAGGGACACTTCCCTGCCAAGGCACCGAGACCCTCTCTCAGCCATGACACCCGCTGCCCATTCCCCTCAGCCTCTTGGCAGGGGGGAGCCTGGACTCCCCCCCCCATGGGACAGTGTCAACAGGTGTCCCTTGAAAAGCTGCCTTGCCATGGAAGGCCTCCTGCCAAAATAAGAAGGGGCCCTGTGAAGGTCTGGCACAGAGTGGCAGGGCTGGAGTCACTACGTGGGGCGGGAGGAGGGAGGTGTCCAAGAGCCCTGTGAAGTGGACCCCGGGCAGGTCTAGTCCAGGGCTTCCGTGCCAGATTTTGCGGCCTGACGTAGCAGTGCCACCTGATCCAAAAGGAGCAGCCCACAATCCCTTGCGACAGAGAAGAGGCTCAGGCACACCGCAGGATGAATGCACAAGAGCCGCTTTCCTTCCCTCTTGTAGATGTTTACAAGGATAAAATTTTGGCCCAGCACCCTGAGATGCTCTGCCTCCAAATTAGTATCTTTTAAAAGCAAGTCTCTAGTCCTCGTTGCACCGATATGTTAAAGGAAAGGACTCTGAGTACGTTCTGTTCTGCTGAAAGTGTTCCCTTCCGTTACGCAGATGGCCACGTTCTGAGCTCCGTTTGCAGGGCTCCATCCACCCCCAGCACACCCTTTTGTATTCCAGGAGGAATTTTAACAAGGTCCACAAGAGAGACAAAAGGGAGAGCTCTTCTCTGTCCTGCCCTCGGTGGTGCTTCCCGGAACAAGAGCCTCTTCAGAACCCCTGATGGCTGCTGTCTGAGAAAGGGCTGCTGTCTGATTGGCCACCATCAGCCCAGACCCTTCGCTCGTTTGAATACGTTCTCCTTGGCCGGGGTCAAAATCTATCTTTAAAAAAGAGAAAAAGCTCAGGTGCTTCCCCCCCCCCTTGTTTTTCTCTGTCCTCACAGACAACTCATTTGATGCACAAAATCTTGCCTGAATGAGCAGGATAAGAATGAAGGGAGAAGGCGGCACAAAGCGCAAGAGCTGGAGATGAGCTTTGCCGGGCGAGGCGGGGAAGTGGCCGGAGAAATGCCCCTGTGGCCCCACACAAGCACGGAGGAAGCGGAATGCAGGAAAAACAGCCCCCAAAGAACCCTCAGCATTTGTCTTTCTTTTCTATTCTCTTCTCTCTTTCTTTTTTAAACAAGACACTTCCTAGCCCTCATGACCAATGCTCCCTCTAAGCCGTGGAGTCTTGTGAGCAAAAATTCCACTTTGTGAGCTACTGGCATTAAAGTTGTGAGTGAGCAATTTGGCTACTGCATCGATCAGTTTGCTCTGGGCCCATCCTTCCTGAGCTAAGACAAAAATGTGTGAGCCGGAGGCTAAAAAACTGTGAGCTAGCTCACACTAACTCAGCTTAGAGGGAGCACTGCTCATGACCAAGAGCCTGTGGGCGATTGCTGGGTGAAGCCTCAGAAGCTGCAGGAGAGGATGAACAAGCGCAGAAGGTATCAAGGGCCTGGGACTTCGGCTCCCCAAACCACTGCTTGGCCCTCTTCGTGACGAGCAGAGGTCCAGATCGGCTTTACAGTCAGCGGTCCAGAGCAGGACCCTCCCCCATCTTCTTCCGGGTCCTCCTTTCTACAATTTAAAAATTTCCTTCTTCCCTTTTGCTCTGTTAGTTCCACTACAGGCATTCCGAGGAACTCCCCAAACGCTCTGAAACGGCAGGGCCTCAGCCAACACGGTCTTTGCACAGGGGCTGTTCCCAGTGCCTGCAGCAGTCCCTTTCGGCCTTGCAGGTCTCCCCTCCCCAAAGTCCGTATTTCTGGACTGAGGAATCAGCACCTTGCCTCTTCCCCTTCCACCCATCTCCCTCCTAGAGATGTGAAGGCCCGGAAAAAAACGGAAAAATTCGGGGGAAAAACGTTTTTCCCCCGTTTTTTCCTGAAGCCTTTTTTGTTTTTTTCTGAAAAATTGGAAAAGTTCAAAAAAGAAAAGAAAAGAAAAAAATTGATTATGGAACGTTTTATTTTAACATGATGAATAAAATATTTTAAGACAAGGTGTTCAAATATTTTCCAAATCATTTCTAAAATATATATATATGGTATCAGATTGATCTGATTTCTGTGCACTGAGGACAAGCAAGTCCTAGGTTACAAACTGAACTCTACAATGCAAGAACAAGATGCATTTCTTCCTTTAGGAGGTGCGATTGTCAGAAGAAAATAAAAAAGTTTCAATTTTGTTTTTGCATGTGGGTGGGTATTCTGTTTGTAATAATTGTTTGGGTACACTATATTTTTAATATGCTAGTTGTGATAATTTCATGCCAAGTAAAAATGTCCATAGTCATATTTTATGTTCCTAAAGTAACAGAATGACTTTCAATCTAGAAAAAACAAAAGAAATGCTAATGTAGCCTTTTTTTCAATTTTCCCGAAAATTTCCATTTCCCCCCGAAAAAAACGGGTTTTTTTCCGAGCTTCAAAATTTCCAGAAATTTTACATCTCTACTCCCCCC